>NW_009721024.1:18152-67169 GCF_000703405.1 Apaloderma vittatum
ATGTACTTAAACCTCGGTACCAGCTCGTGACAAGGTCTGCTCTCTGTCTTAGCCCTTGCATTTTGGAAAAAAGCTTCAGGAGCTAAGAGAAAAACTTTCAACCTGACAAATACTCCTTGGCTGGAAAAGGCTCCCGTTTTAATTCAGCACAGATGTGGCTTTTAATGAAAACATTATGGCTTTGCAGCTGCATGGATGATACAGACCTCTTTAAAGGAATAAATGACTCAAAATGCTTTATTTTCACTGCACATTATGCTTGACCTTTGCTGGGGTACAATCCTAAAACCAGCTACAATGCTGTTTATGGTTACCTGTCTCTTATCCAGTCTAATCTTGGGAGAAATGGGGCAGCCTGACTCCTGCTAGCTGAGGAAAAAGAATAGTCCAGACCTCCCGGGTGGGACTCAGCACTTTGCAGGATTAGGTGCCTGGCAAATATAGACACCAAGGGTAAACAAAAAGGAAAAAATCTAAATGTACCAGGCAGCTAACAGCAAAGAAATTCTGGGTCACACTAGCACAGAGTCACTAGATAACGCTGAAAACTAGGTCAATGTGAAGAACACTGGGAGCTTCTCTACAGCAATCATTCTCCAGAAACTAAACTGGATCTAAGGGCTGGCTACTTGGCTTGCATTCAGACACCTGCTTCATGCAGGCACAGGGGTAAATCATAAACTTAATTTCTTCCCTTCATTTCATGTCTTAATTCTGCAGGGCAAGAGGGAAGACGGACACCTATGTAATAAGCTTTTTTTGTATTTCACCAGGTATCATCATCTTCATCTCATACAGCTTTTGTCTGTTCTGAGAGTCCACTAGTGTACCTCCACACAGCAGCATCTCTGGGGGTAATTCACCACATGTACCTTTGGATGGGATAAATCAGCTCCTAGAGAGAGCCTGTCTCTTTCCATATAAAGAAGCTCAGACTAGACAGTTTTCAGATAGCCATTAAGGTGCAGCAAATCCCACCCTTATTATGTGTAACCCCAGTGACTACTTAAAAAAAAAAAAGCCAGAAAAATAATTAAGATCAAATAGACCTTTTCCATCTCACAGAACAAGGACTGGTGTTCTAAACACAAAAGTTAAAGTTACTTTTAGGTAAGATTTTTTGGTCTATCTTTTTTCTCGCTATTGTTTCTGTATGCATGTAATTCTCTTGATTTGTTTCAGGTTTGCTCCCCTGGAAGGAAGAAGAAATCAAAACTCCGTGGTCAACATGTTCTTTCACCCAACATGCCCTGTAGAGGCACTGCACTCGTCTGGCCCCTATTCAGCAGAGCACTTGCCCATTTATTAAAAGACTGCTGAATCAAGGCCAGAGGTATCATCCTGTGCTCAGCAGTGAACTAGTAAACCAAATACTACAAATTCAGGTGCTGATAAATTCACATATTTCAACTTGGATTCCTGGAAGTCTCCACATTACTGCAAAAATTTGGACTTCCATTGACTATACACTTTGCACCAGAGGTGTAATTACTTGTATCGTCTTATTGACTCGATAAAGTTTAAAAAAATTTTTACCAATATTCCTATAAAACACTGGTACAACAGTCTCCAAGAATTGCCCCATAAACATATATAATACGCAAAGCACATGGAAATAAAGGACATGTTATAAGAGGAAAGTTCATTTCCAAGGGTAACAAGAAAAGGAAGAGGACCCTGGACAACTAATGAGAGAGACATAAACAATACTGTTGAAAGGGAGAAAGTTTAAATTCATTATTCTTTATCAAATCATCCTGAATGAATTTCATCATTCTTGATTCAAATGTGGTTTTTCTGACAGTTTAATTATGAAAAAACTGTTCCTGAACCATACAATATGAACAGAGATGCCATAAGTTTAAGTAAAATGCTATTACCTCCTCATTTCGCAAAATTCACTGTCTCATTCAAGCTAAACAGCATTTCTCTGCAATAGATTAAATGAATATTGCAAAAAAGAAATTGTATGCATCAGCTCAGGAACATTTTAATCATTTTATGCTTTATATACATATATATGCATGTGTGTGTGCATGTATATATCAAGAATGGCATGCTGGTGACTTTGCAGTTTAATGAGTATATCGTTTTCCCATAGTAACATCCCCTCTTATCTTCTTGGAAATGAGAAGCCTTTACTATAGCAGTATAATGAAGCAATGTTCATTAAAACAGGGTATATAGGTAACAGATTTCTATTACTGCATTACGCCACCCACTTAACTAAAATACAGAGCACTATATGCATTCACCTAATTTTATTGCTTGTACCCTCCTGATCGCCATTTATTATTGAGCTACCACATTTATAATTCATGTGGGCATGTTTGCTCCAGAATAAGGCACAACCAATCTGCACAGTACAATGTTTACCTCTCACCCCTTCTCTTTTTTTTTCCTCCCTTCTCTTCCGTAGTCACAAATCATTTTTACAAGCTAAGTCTGATTAGTTGTCAGTTTTCTCCCTTTTAAAATTTAACACAAAAAAACTTGAGCTCAATTTGTTTTACTTTAATAAATATGTGCTTCTGAATAACGCAGGGTGAGCAGTTACTTCAGGTATTACATAATACTCTAGCTCAATTGATAACTTCTTAAGCCTGTAAATCAGGTTTTAAATTTGCATGACAAGTACAGAACATATGATATTTAAGTTAACGACTTGTGTTACAAATTTATGGACCCTTCTCATTCCTATAATGCTAGAAAAACAGGAAGCTTTTGTGTTAAAGTTTTTTGATTCCAAAATGTTGCAAATTCTGTGTTTCACATTTACAGGATCTGTGTTCCTCCATCATGCAGTAAATTCTCAGGTGGTAAAAGGGCACTGCAGAGGGTGCAAAACATAAAAAGAGACAGACCATAACAAGGCCTTTTCAACACTAACCAGAAGTGAACCGGTGCACTTTGTTCTATATATAAAGGAAAAAAAATATTAAAAAAATCTTCCCTTAGAGAACAAGGCAGGCATTTTTAGAACTTCTAATAAGGTATCCTCAACTCTATTTTGGCCAAGGGAGAAAAGTAAGATGATAGTGGCTGATGAGAAGAGAAAGCTCACCCACAAAACAAATGTCCCACATTACCTCACTTCTCCTTCTTTCACATTCAGGGTAGACGAACATGCAAATAATAAAAAATACAGTCTGGCTACACTGTAGATAAACACACAGATATTTTTGTCCCATTAGCATTAGGGCAGTTAGGTTTTCACTGAGTTACTTAGTTCCTTACTGTACCTCCTTTGTGCAGCTCTATTAAAATACAGAACATTCATAAGTGTATTAATTCAGATTACATAGTCGTCTACATACATACTGACCTGATTTATAAGAACAGTCTTCAGTAAGTACTTAACACCTTGAATCTCCAGCTCAGCTGCATCCAAATGACTTATATTGGACTCAATTCTCACCTCAGCTTGCTCAAATACAAAATTCCCTGTTGCTCAGGAGGCTGGTGGCTAATCAAATGCCAACCAATTAATGAAAAATAAGAGGTAAGATACCAAATACACTGAAAACCACCAGCCAACACAACAGGAAACAAAGAGACTGAAATTATAATTTCAGAATGCTATTATTAATTTGCAATTGAAGAAGGAAGACTAGTCTTGTGTTTAAGAACCTGTAATAGAATATGGGAAAAGATATGTGATTTGCTTCTGGGCTGTGGTGAAGTCTCCCTGAATAATTTTGTACTGGCCATTTTCTCTTTCATTTAATTTTCCCATATATGACATGATGATGTTTTATACCTGTTTCTCTTCCTTTATACCTGCCTTCTTTACTCACCTTTGTTCACGGAAGCATTGGAATAGGAGCTGCTTTCTCCTAAATGCCTGTTACATAGAGTTTCTGTTCGACTAGGGATTTTCTATGTCTATCATCAAGATGGAGTTTCATTTCCATTTCATATAAAACCCCAACCCATGAGGTGAAGGTTAAAGAAATCTGAAATGCAAAATTTTAGAGGAATACTATTTCAGAAAAAAAATCTCTTAGCATTGTTAAAGAAAAACACTGAGAACTCAGCAAATTATATATATCTGCTAATCATAAACCACAAACAGTGCACACATTAAGATGCTATCTATATATTTCAACACTATGCAACCTTACTCTATCACAAGCCATAAACTCGACTTTGTAAAAGTACTATTTTTTTCAGTAATATTGAACTGCACAAAACCTTATGCAAAATAAATAGAAACAGATATGAATTAAACATATTTCCATCTTAAGTAAGTCTGCATATACAATTTTACTATAAAATCAATAATATCTGCTATTTTCCTATTAATATTGTCAGCATTTTTCTCTAAGCAAGGCTGGTTTGGGATGATGTTCAAGGGCTTAAACTATGCAAAACATACTACAAGGTCCACTTCATGAATGTATCTGGGGATAAGTTAGGCAATCCAAACATCCATAAATCCGTGGGCCCTGATGGGATGCACCCGCAGACGCTGAGGGAGCTGGCAGGTGTCATCGCTAGGCCTCTCTCCATCATCTTTGGTAAGTCATGGGCAACAGGAGAGGTGCCTGAGGACTGGAGGAAAGCCAATGTCACTCCAGTCTTCAAAAAGAGCAAGAAGGAGAACTCGGGTAACTACAGACCTATCAGCCTCACCTCCACCCCTGGAAATGTGACGGAATAACTTATCCTCGGCGCTATCTCTAGGCATATCAAAGATAAGAGGGTCATTAGGAGCAGTCATCGTGGATTTGCGGGGAGAAGTCATGTTTGACCAACCTGATAGCCTTTTATGAGGACATAACCAGATGGATAGATGCTGGCCGTGCAGTGGATGTGGTTTATCTGTATTTCAGTAAAGCATTTGACACCGTCTCCCACAGCTTGAGGTACAAGAAGGGCAAGTGTAGAGTCTTACATCTAGGCAAGAATGACCCCAAGTAGTAGTATAGGTTGGGGACTGACCTGCTGGAGAGAAGAGTAGGGGAAAGGAACTTGGAGGTCAAGGTGAACAGCAGGATGACCATGAGCCAGCAATGTGCCCTCGTGGCCAAGAAGGCCAATGGCATGCTGGGATGTATTAGAAGGGGAGTAGCTAGTAGGTCAAGAGAGAGTCTCCTTCCCTGCTACTCTGCCCTGGTGGGGCCACGTCTGGAATATTGTGTCCAGTTCTGGGCCCCTCAGCTCCGGAGAGACAGGGAACTGCTTGAAAGAGTCCAGCACAGAGCCGCAAAGATGATGAAGGGAGGAGAACATCTCCCTTGTGAGGAAAGGCTGAAGGAGCTGGGTCTCTTTAGCTTGCAGAAAAGAAGGCTGAGGGGTGACCTCATTAAAGTTTATAAATATATCAAGGGGCAGTGTCAGGAGGACGGAATCAGGCTCTTTTCAGTGATGCCCAATGATAGGACAAGGGGCAACGGATGCAAGCTGGAGTACAGGAGGTTCCACAAAAACATTAGGAAAAGCTTTTTCACTGTGAGGGTGACAGAGCACTGGCACATGCTGCCCAGAGAGGTTGTGGAGTCTCCTTCCCTGGAGACATTCAAAACCCACCTGGACACGTTCCTATGTGACCTACTGTAGGTGATCCTGCTCTGGCAGGGGGGCTGGACTAGATGATCTTTTGAGGGCCCTTCCAACCCTTGATATTCTGTGATTCTGTGATATACTTTTTCTTCCAGTAATCTCAGCACTGACATATATTAATTGAATGGACAATGTCTATGTGTGTTAGACCAAAAGGGTTTGAGTAAAAGCCTTTTTATAGGTTATAGGCCTTTTAGATGAAAGCCTTTTTTGAATATAGCAATTGGCCTATCGAAAAAATTCTCTTCATATAATTATGATCAATAAAGGTCAAAATTATTATTATTTAAGACAAAAATGCAGAATGCTTGAGTATACACATCAAAAATTCCAAGTTAAAAATGCTTTGAAAATAGTTTTCCTTAAGTAGTATGTACAGCAGGGCATATCTCAACACTTCAAATACATTAATATATGTGTGCATTAATAGATCAAAATCTCGAACACACTTGTTCATAATGCATTACAGATGGCTCTCCTCTAATTATTTACATATTGCTATATGGAGGCTATGATGCTTACTGCTTTGATGATACTTTGAGTTACTCTTTTGATGACTCTGTACAACTTCGAAAGCACTTCAAGGTGATGCTGTGTTCCACTTACAAGTCCTCCCTTTTTCTTATATATGTGCTTAGCATACGAATTGGAAGATTTCTATTTACAGGTCAGACTCTGAGTGAACAATCTATATTGGATAATCTAAATACACTAACTTAAGCTTCTTATTCATTGTTTTTATAGTACACCAGTCAGCTTAATTCCAAAATTTGACAATTATTTCTCTGTTTGTAATGTTTGTATTGCTTTCTTGAGTCTCTCTGTATAATTATGCTTAACAAGTTTTCAAAGTGTTTCAGGAATAAATCTCACACCAACTCTCTGATCTAGTCTATTCTACTAGAATGACTTAAAAAAAACATTAGTGGAAACTTCTTTCTTTGTCGATTAGTTTTCTCCATCCAAAATCTTATTTTTTGTAACAAAAATACTTCAAAAGATAAAATCATGTTATTTAATGTTATTGAAAAAAAGAACACTGCTATATTAACCAATAATAATATAAATAACTGATTGCAACATTTAGAATAATCTTCCAAGCATATACATTTTTAAACATATTGTTCCCATTGTTTAAATATAACTATGAAGTCAGTTTAGATTTATATACTCTTCCTGAAGGAAGAATGACACAAATCAGAAGAGCACTTCAGAAATGGTCTTGCAGGCATGGAAACGGAGACTTACTGTAGCTACAAGGTGGAAGAAGGCTTCTGCAAAAGCTCTTCCAAATTACTTTGTTCCTCTGAGTCAATTTAATCCCTTGGAGAGAATATCTTCTGGAGTGACCTCCTTGAACCTTTGTGACCAATGCAATAAAACACTAAAAGACCTAGAGATTAGAAAAGAGAGACTTGAAACTAAAAAGAGTGTTCCTCAGGGCTATAAGTTACACCAACAGTGAGGATTAATCCCAGTGGGAAGGGAAGATCCTATATCCCTACCATTAATTATCTGCTTCGTAATTTACTCCCATTATAATTGTAATACTTTCCAAATGCAGCTCTCCTTTCTCATGCCTGCAGCAATGCACATTGTTCCCTGTTTGACAAAACCCCTCTTTGTTCGGGAAATGCAAGCTATGTAAACTGCATAATAGTCTTTAAGAAAAGAATCGGATCTTTGTTGTGTTTATGCTACACATTTCTCTTCCGTGTTTTGTACAAATGATTTGCCCATAGAAATGGAGTGGATAACTTAAGCATTTCCTAAGCATAACTTAAGAAATACTGATCTGCATGTCTAAATGTTGCTTTATTCCATGCACAGCTTTACCCACTGTATGTGTTTTCAATAATTATGTTTGTTCTTCTCTCTTATTTAAAGAAAAAAGTTTTATTCTTGGGTATAACACCACAGGTTTGCTCAGAATTATCCACAAGTAATATTCTGACCATAGACAACTGCAGTGTGTATGTTTAATAGAGGAGGAATGCATTTATTTCCACACACCATACGACTTGTCTCCACCTCAGACTAGGAGCACTGTCCATTAGTAGAACACAAGCTGCAAACTATACTCCTGCACCACTCCTACACTCCTGCACCACGACTACAGTCATATTCCCTGCATGACCATCCCATGCCACACTCGACCTGAAGCCAGAAGACAGGCTCCTGGGGCAGGAACTAAATGCTGTGGCCTCTGGTTGCAGAAGACCTCACTGGTCTTGCCTGGGGTGCTCTGGCTCCGTTACTGTGCACAGACTGATAACGGGGCATTTCTCACAGCTTTGAGGTCCTCAGCCTTTAAAAATACAGGACAAGGAAGTTTTCAGAAAAGGGGATAAGACATGAAATGCACTCTTGCAATTTCATAATCAAGTCAAATTGTATTGTTTGATTATATTCTACATGGCCATGTAGAGTGTACACCAATTTTAGAGTCTTTCATTGCTTTTTGGCTCATGTTTTTTTCCTTTCCCCAAGGGTGCAAAATTGCTAGAGCACTCCCTAAGTCGGCATTGTTGAGTACAATCTTTTCTAAAGCCTGACTCCCGAGTATATCAAGTATAATTCAGCAGTGGCTCAGTTGTTAATGAAATGTAAGAAAGATCCCTAAAACAAAATGAGGCCTACAGTTTATGAAAGGATTTGTGGGAACTGGGGAACAATTACCATTCACTAAGACACTTGCTTTGCCAGCTGCACACATATATTCTATCTCCATGAAGACCCTAATCTACAAAGCTGAAAATCTTTCAGGGAAGGCCAAGGTTTTGAGAGGTTCATCGTTACAAGATAGTCAAGAACTAGTCACTTATAATCAGAGGTTTTAGTAATAGACACACTGGTTTGAATCAGGAACGTTTCTAAATCATTTTGTAGATATTCAGTATTTTTTTCTTTGCTTTGAAAAGATTTTTTTTTTCCCAAAAAAATATTTGGGTCATATTTTATCTTTAAGATTTGCTGTTTAATGTTCTAATACTTTTAAAATGCAGAAGAAATGTGGTAATAGAGTAATCATTTTACATTAAGCAACAGCAGAAGAGTAATGAAGTGGAATCACAGTGTTCAAGTCCTTCATTTACAAAACACTCTTTCATCCCAAACACCTGCATCTTTCCCCAGGCTGAGGGAGCATTTTGACTTAAAACAGAACGTTAGATGCTCTAATGCATTATCGCTTCAGATCACCCACAGCCGACTGATTCTGGGTGTCAATTAATGCTATTACCACCTTATCAGATGCTACTTAATGCAAACTGTGGGCTATACCCTTGGCTTCGTACACAGCTTGGGATTCACAGTTGAAGAGAAGAAGCTGTTTGCAAAGGGCAGTTTACAGAAACTGCAAATATTATACTAGTTTCTAAGCCAAACAGAGAAATAAAAAGAATCATGTCTATTTCAAGGGGGAAATTTTAATGTAATTACTTTCACTGTATTATATGCAAAGGTCATGCTGTTTAGACTGTCACCGGTTTAGAGATTTCAAAAGCCTAGAGTCTTTATACTAGATGGCACCCACTGCCTGCTCTGTAAAATAGTCACAAAATTGGGGTTGGGGGGCAAGGTGGACTAGATGATCTCCAGAGACACCCTCCAACCTTAGTTGTTCTGTGACTCTCTGATCGGTAGGGTTAGCCTTCTAGGCAGTGAGCACTCAGTTATGACATACAGCCCGCTACGGTAGGCAGCATTGTGCCTTCTCATAGTCACATGAGTGTTATCACGTATAACAAATCCAAGATATATTCCTTTTCACCTTCAGCTTCCTGAGAATACACCTAATCAACGGATTGTAATCTAAGGTGACATCTTCTGAATTCCTCCTCTTTGTAAGCATCCATGCAATATCCATAGTAAGACAGCAGACATACAAGGTGTGGGTCTCCTGTGCTCAGTTGAAAGCCCAGAAACGTTATTCTTTGATGCAGTTATGATACCACACGAAACATCAATAGATGCACTGCAACACTGTCTGGAACATGGGACCACCAAACTTCCCTGTTCTCTCACCCCAGTTACTGCCAACATCTCACCTTCAGATCCTGTAAGGGCTGGCACTTACATCTGTCTCCTAGGAGTTTGCTGGTAGAGTGTCGTATCCCTGCAAATGAACAAGGAGGAAGCTAAACCCAAGACCCTCTTCCCTTAGGATTGTACTTCACCTGCAGACACCTGAAGTAAAGAAAACCGCAGCACCAGCTCTCCCCACAGGAATGAACACTGGTGATAGCACGAGCCTTAACACCAGATCAGAGCTCGCTAAACAGAACATGGAAAAACCTGTTCCTGTAAATGCTGGTGGGCAAAAACTGCAGAAGCCATATGATACAAAAAGCTAATACTTCACTTTCCCAGTCCAAATTCATACAAAATTCCCAGCAAAACTTGCTCAAAACCCTACTGCCATATTCTTTGCCCCATCAGAGGAAGAGTAAAACCAGCGTAAAACCATTAAGTCTAAACTCTGCATTGCATGCTTTGGCTAATTCAATGGAAATGTTCATGCACTCTTTTTTGATCCAGATCAAATCCAGACTTAACAGGTCATATCCTGCACCATGCAGCCATCACCTTCCTGTGAAGAGGAGTGCATGCTTCTCACATTTTCTGCAGAGGCCATCCTATCGACCTGATTTGGTCAGGACTTTTTGCTTCAGTGTAGCAGTACACTTCACCCTTGATGCAATATCATAACATAGAACATAAAAGCATCTGAATCAGATTGAACTCTTCCAAAACCTTCTCAACGCACCTTTAAATTTGGATGGGAGCTGGAGCTGCAGTAGCTGGGCCTGTGTAATGTGTTGGGTTAGTTGTAATCCTGTCACACAATATGCGATTGCTATCTGATACATTATTTGAAACCCTGCCAAAACACACTTGAGAAATAAGTTATCTTACAAATGATTTCTGAAGAATTTCTTTTCTATTATAATTAAAAGCCCACTTTATATACACTAGGCATCTTATTTCCTTAATTATTTTCAAACAGTTCCTGAATGGTTTATGAATTCATCCCCAAACACACCAGCCTGTTATTCCCCACTGGAATATAGCATATGCTGAAAATTAATTATCTGAATATCTAAATGACAAATATTCTTTTCCAATATCTGTTTGCTGACCAAACTTTCCGTTATGAATTAAGCACAGTTAGGGAAGCTGCCTACTATAGAAAGAAAAGAGCAGTGACATAACACAGACAAAGACTACTTTATGGTATGGAGTGGTCATACTGCCAGATCTGCTCTACATGTTGCATGCTATGTCATGGCCCAAGTGCAGAAACACTTCAGACTACATAACAGCAACAGCAGCTGAGTGTCATTTGACAGCATTCCCTAGGGTTCTACAGCTGGAAAGGCAATGTCCACCACGAGACCATACTGGGGCTCCAGGCCTTGCAGAATTCTATTTCTGAGCTTTGTTTGATAAACTGCTGACACCCTCTCTGTCTCTGTGGTCTACTTTTCTTGCTTTTGAGAGCCACCTTGAGCAATTTCTCTGAGCTGGTTATTACTCTGCCCTGAATTTTGATGCCTAGTCCTTCTATTTTTCTCTTTGGTATTATTTTCCAGTAAAATAAAGAAACAACCATCTATAATTAAACAAAATCATCATTATTCTCTTCTGATCCAATGTCCCAAAAGCTTTAAAATTAATGGCATTCAATCCCTGAACAGCACCTTTCTGCAAACTTAAACATGGCAAAGAACCACTTTGAACTTTAAGTTTGAATCATTTGGATTTTACTACTGTATGCAATAAAATAGGAAAAGGATGTTTGCACTAAGCAGTATCTTTGATTTTTAGGAAATCAAGACCCTTTGGGTAAATTTTCATATCAGGAATCCTAAAATACACTTCAAAATGCATAGAAATACAGGAATAATAGTTTTCAGAAAGACAAAGGCAATACAAGTCTGGGGTATATGTGTGCTCCAAACTCACATCTAATTCCCAATCCAACTGCATGAGGTCAGTGCCTTGATTCTAACGTTCAAAGAAGACAACAGGTGAAGTCATTGGGAAACTGCTAACTGAGGAAACTCCTAAAGTTTACTGTAAATGGTTGTGACCATAATGAAGGCTTTTGAAATTTGGAAGTAAAATATTTGAAGCGAGGTGGAGGAAGCTGTGAAACCAACTCCTAGAAACAGGTCAGAAAAATTGCAAAGTGCAACTATTTTGGAATATGACTCTACATTCAAGGCCTTTTTGACTTGAATGTGCTTTTGCTGTAATGTTTCCCAATGATTTAAGAATTATAAGTGTACAAAATGTGTCTCAGAAAAACATAACCAGACAGTCAGTCTGAGAAAAAAGTGAAAGAGTAGAAGAGGTGTTATATATGGCCAATGTTCTGTGCAAAGTTTCAAGCGTTCTGAAGTTTTGGGGTTTGGTTGTGGGGTGGGTTTTTTGTTGTTATTGTTGTTCCTTTTTATTTTTTAAGGCTCTAGCTGCAATCTATTAAGGAAGTATGGTCTTACTGTAATTATAGGTGAAATTCTGTCACTTCTTAAAGAGAGCACAGTTCTTTTTAAAGTGATATAAAAGACAAGTTCATGAAAGAAATCATATCTTGATGTAATAAGATCTTTGCTGCAGAGATTCTTAAGAGAATGCTTGAAAACAAAAAAAGTTGCTTGGGAGTTGGATTTATTTTAATGACCTTCCAGGATCATTTATGACATATCTACCCTAGTGACCACAGGTGGATATCCCTGCTGGGTAACACTTGGCTGCTCCTGAATAAAACAGGAGAGAGCAAACAAACAGAAGAGACGAAAGAGAAAAGGAAGAGATTTATGTCAGGGTATGCTTAATGAACACCTGCACTTCACAGGCTTGGGTAGCTATTTACCACCTTCTTCCCTCCAGATAAATATCTACTAAGAAATTCCTGCTCTTTCTGTATCACTGACGAATTAAATGGAACTCTTGAAGAGTGCTTGGAGGCAAACTATGCATAGGTTAATTTTCCTTTTTTGTATGCCAGGAAAATAATTATCATGGGAGTACCTAATTAAAAAGGACTCGACCCTTTGTGCACAGTCATGCTTGTTGCTTCATAACAGAATGACTATTGATCTAGACATCAAGAATGCAGTTAAACAGAGGTTCCAACTTCAGTGTTCCAGCTGCTTGGGATAAGAGCATCCTAACAGTTATCCATCAGAAAATCACCTGTGCAAACTTCTCACTGTGGCCACAGTGAGAGAAATCACAAAGTAGTATCACATACTGGAGAAATGTCTCAACATCCTCTGCTTTCCTGCCATTTTAGGAACTTGGCCCATTTACGTGGATCTGCCTTCCTTCCTCTCCTCATTTGTGACGAGGCGTGGGCAAGCATGGCCTGTGCAAGACATAAGTGTAAAAAAAGCTACCCTGAAAGGATAGTACCCTATAACCAATCCTTGTCACTTTGCAACCTGAATGCAAACTATTTGCAGTCTATGTGGCACAGGTAAGAGGGACCCTGATGTACAAATGCTCCACTCCAAGAGTGCTCAAAAGCTAATTCTGTAGACAGTGTAGAAGGACAGCAAAATAAGCAGTTTATTTTAGATACTACTAAAAAAAAATCCTGTTCTCAATGCTCTGATCCCACCTAGCTTGTGGTTCTGACCACAGGCTTGGATGTCAGTTCCTCTGGAGATGACTCTTCCTTTTCAATGAGCATAAACGGAAATTAAAGATTAGTCTAGAATAGTCATGGAGTGTCAGATTGTTTAGACTTGTTTCAGATTAAGACAGTTACACTTAGATACTTAAATATGCATGTCTTAGACTGAATCCTGCCCTGAACTTATAACCTAGGAAAATATTGTCTTCATGGGCTGAGGAGAAGATACTCCTGGAATAATCCTCCACAAGATCTGTAATCAAGCAGACGTCTCTGCAATAATTTTTTAGTTCCCGACTAAACCAAACTGGTCCTTTTCAGATTTTCAGCCTTTATGACCAAAGAGCAACTCAAGCCACAATCATAGGGCAGATCTTCCTCCTATTATTTTTTTGTTTTCCTTTGAAATATTGCAGAGGAAATAATTTCTTTTTAAAAATATTAGTGCTCTTTCCTTCATGCTTTCTGTTTATCTAATTTCCCTCTTTACTTTCTGCTACACCATAAATGATAGTGGTTTTTCTTTATCTTCTCTCTCTCCTTGTTTCATAGCCTCAAATGACTCCTTTTATAAGTGGTTACACAATCTTCTGCTGCACTGACCTGGATCTGAAGAAAACAGACTTTGTATTCGTTATTTTAAATGCCAAACAAAGAGAAATAGGATGAAAATTCTATTTTGCAAAAGAATCTTCACTCAGATTTCCATATTCTAACTGAACATGCATTTTTTTGCATTCACAAATTTTGGATACATGGAGCATAATATTTACAGAAAATATCAGTACTGGTATTATTGCATTAATGTCAAAACAATTATTCTGTGCTCTGATGACAAGAAAGTCAGTCCATCACCAAGGGTTAATTGCTTCTGTTAAAGGTGGAATAGTTGTCCTTAAAACAAATACACCGTTGTGACAAAAGCATCATAGGAATTATGTTCTGTGCTCCCTACAAAAGGAGCCTTGACACTCTACAACAAAACTGGACCTTTAGTATAAAAGGCCAAAAGCTTCAAATATTCTGTGTATGACAGAAGAGAACAGAAGAGGTCAAAGTGCACCTCCTGGTGTCTTATGTCCTCGTAATAGCAGCTACGGAAAAAATGGATTATCCTAGGAAATGGACCACATGCTACAAAAGCAGAAAAAGGGCTCTCAACATTCTTTGCCAGTCTGACCAGGGGAAATCCTGACCCCAGGCCCCCAGTGTGAGAGGAACTGGGTACCCAAGATGCTTCACAGTCAACTTGGGCCACCTCAACACTGCCGACTCTGACTGCAGCCGAACTCCAATGCTCCTGGGAAGTATCTTCAAGAATGTCGGATTCTGTCTCATTTAGGAAGTGTGAATTTGCAGATTCTTTCAAACATATTGCAAGATGTTTAATTCACAGTGCGCTGATACCAAAAAGATACCCGCTATGCTGTAATCTTCATAAACAAAACAATATACTGCCTCAAACTGAAAATAAAACGGTAATTCAGCAGAGAAATTTATAGACAACATACAACACTCAAATTCATATTAAACATTGCACTAAAGTCCCCCTTGGGTTAAAGCTTTTCTAACACATCAGGGAGAATCAAGCAAACAAAGTCTGTATTTTTCCACAGACTGCTTTATGTTCAATACTTCAATATTTATGTGTGGCATTATTTACCCTACAAAAAAATGTAGGCTTTGTGTCTTTCATTTGTTCAACACTTCAGAGCTGCTAATACTCATGGGTATATTACACCCACAGGTTTATTCCTCTGACAATCCTTACCTCAGAAAAAATGAATTTTTAACATTTTAATTTAAAGTTAACTCTAATTTGTAATTGTAATATACTGTATGTATGCCAAAGGAGCTGCCTCATGTTGGTAAGGTACACTGTAGTGTAAGTAAGGGCTATTGTAAATGAATGTGATGCATGAGAATGGGGTAACAAAAATAAATCATATAACTCAGGTGTTGCAGGTTAGGGCTGGGCCAGCCACTAAACACAGACAGACGCTCTCTAACCCTCTCTTCCCCCTCAAAACGGGAGGGAAAAGGGAATGAGACAGAGAGACTTATGGGTTAGGAAAGAAAAACTAGGATGGCTTTAATGAAATAATGGAAATAATAGTGAAATGATAAAAATAAAGAGCTATATACTTATATATAAGCCCGATATTGAACCTGACTTCTCCCTGCCCCCGACAGCAATCCCCACTGATGCTGCAGAGCAGGAGGCACTGGGGAAGCCTCAGGCTCAGCGGCGGCGGGAGCTGGACACAGGAGCTAGATTTGGAAACTCAGGATCCGGATCAAAAGCAGGAGATGGGATGGCGTCCTCCCTGGACACCGGCCATTGCAGAAAAAAGGCAAAGAAGGAAGGAAAGGCTCAGACTCTTGTGATCACTCAGTTTATACTAAATATGATGTATATGGAATGGAATACCCTCGTTGGTCACCTGTCCTGTCTATTACCCCCCGGAGGTGCAACCTTTTACTTCCTTGTGACCCCTCTTACTACCTGGCACCCCCAGCGTGGCACACAAGAGCCAGCAGTGGCCTTGGTCACTGCAGGAATAAGTATCAGCAAGAGCCTTTCTGCATCCCAGTCCCAGGCAGTAACTGTAAACATCAGGTGTTACCACTGCCAGTAGCACACGCTGTCTGCAGAAACATGCTGCTAACTTCAGAATGTGCAGCCTTTGAGAAGAGACTAAACTGGAAAGTAAATTCACTAAACAGAACTGGGGTTTTTAGCTAAAACCAGAACACTCAGGTTACTAACTATAACAACTCCACATTGCTGAAGTACTATAGACATGGTTGTTAATCTGCTAGAACTCACCCATCTCTCCAGCCTGGCAAGGATATGTCAAGCAAACACCACTCACATGCAAAATGTTTTGTAACTATGCAGAAAAAGTGATATCCCACAGGGTATCTCCCTTTTCTAATTGCCTTGGCATTAGGTCTTCTGTTGTAGAGCATTTTATCAAGGAATCTTTCTGGGTATATTGCATAAACAGAAAATTCTCAGCACATGAGTTACAAATGTGCCCCTTCCTATCGAGCCTAGATCTATCCTAGGTGTTGATGCCAATGATCCCTAGTTCAAGAAGCCACTCTGAAACAAAGATATTAATACCCTTTCCAGATCTGTTGGAATTGCTAGCTTGCTAAGCTACTTGTGTTTAATTCTAGTCCCATGTCAAGGAAGATCTTGCTCCATCACCTTCAGAACTAGAAGTAGGATAACAGGTATAGCTTGGCTATGCCATCTCCAGGACCCACTTCTATGCTGTGAGTGGTGGAAAAAGGAAAGATTCCCTCAGGATGATGCCATACTACCTTACGTAGAGCTGCCTGGCACATATTAAGCCTAAATTACTTGCTCCTTCTCCCTGCATCCAAGAGATCACTTCCACAGCCCTGGTAAGGGACACAAAAGTTAATAAATCTTCAGAGCACTACCATTTCTCAAGCTGTAGTTATTTGTCCTTAATGCAGCAGATCGATGGAGCTTATGCTCCTTGACAGCGTTAGGTGTCCTGCAGAAAGGGATTGCCCATCCCTCACGAGAAAACACATAGTTCATAGCACTCGTGGTCAGAGATAGGCCAGATGTTCCCGCAGAGCACTTCCACAGGACAGAGACAGAGGTGTCAAGTGTCTTCTAACACTGATTATGTGCATTAGCTGGGCTTATATTAGAAAAGTGTCTTAAAAACGCAGGTATGAAAACAGGCTCCTTTGCCATCATGCATCGTTTGCTGCCAGTGACTGCGGCAGGCGAGTTACTCTCCCTGATGTGGTCTATCAAGTGTTTCCTACTTAAAACCAGTAAGCTGTGAGAGTGTTATTTGTTCACCCACCTCCTGCTTTTTTAATTTTCACTGCAAACACAGCTTATTTACACTCTGTCTCTTTTAAAAATCAAGTGTCAACCAAGTGCTAAACTGCTGCTATTTGCCAATGTTTCATTAACACCTTATTAACTTCCAACAGCTGAAGGTGACTGGACCCTCACCTCTGTTTATTTCCTCAAAGTAACAGTTAACTGAAGCATCAGGATAGAGGCACCCCTGTAAATATGACTGAAAACAAATATGCATGCAGAATATAATCACACACAACTTCAGCCAGATCTGCTAACAGACACATCTAGTTAATTTTATGCACAGTCACATACTATGAAGTTTGGAGCTCAGATTCTTATTAGAAATTATAATAAAGATTTCTGTGCGCTTTTTTTTTTCCCCTAGCCCATATCAGAAACTGGCTAAAACAGACATGCAAACTTTGTACAAATTATGCCACCAGTAATTTGCTCTTTCAGTTTAAATACTAGGTAGAAAGGTGTGATTTTCTTGTCATGTAATCACAGATTTCCGTAAAAACTGTAGTGGTTTACATAGCTGAGCCTCCAGCATGTGTATATATATTCTTCTATACTGAATCCCAGTCTATGTAGCTAAAACCGTAAAAGAAGGAAAATATAAAAAAAAAAAAAGAAAAAAAAAAGCGCAGCAAAACCCAAGAAAAGGGGCTCCCAAAGCAGGGAGACAGGAAACACTTGCCTTCAAAAGGGTCGCTGAGGGATTAAAATCTTTCTTTAACTCTTCCTTCCTCACGTCCCCCTTTCCCTCTTCTTATCTAACTTGAAAAGAAAGGGACAGGACAGCTTAGATATATATGTTTGTTATATCTCTCTTTTCCTTTTTTTTATTTTTCCATTTAATGAAAAATCTTCCCTGCTGTTTTTTGTCCCGCAATTCCAGACCATCATTCCATACACCTGGAAAAAGAAGCCAATTTGGTGGAAGGCAATTTATAGAGGCTTCTGCTCCGTTGTCCACTTGGACATGACCTTTTGAGCTTCACTAATGCAGGAGCAGCTGGGGCTGTTCTGGTTGTTGTCCAGTTGATACTTCTGGTTTTGATAGCATATTGTTTTCTACAACTGTATAGCACATGTGTTAAGACTAGGAGCTTGGCTATCAGAGTGCTAGTTATCACTTTTCATGATCCAAAGAAGAATTCAGATGTTTTCCATGAGCTAAAAAGGGGGAGATATCTTCTATCATAATAAACATTCAAAAAGAATTTGAATCAATCTTTTTCTGATTTTGTTAATTATTCTCATATCAATACAAATTTTTCATAGTGTTCTTCAAGCATATAATGAAAAAAGTTTATTTTCTGAAGTATTTTCTGAAAAAGCTGACAAATCATAAAGGAACTAAGGTGAAAAGAGCAAAAAGAAAGGAATTGGCAGGCATTTGGGAACAGAAGTGCAAAGAACTTATGGGTGATTAATGAAGCATGACTAAAGTAAATGGGATGTTGATGCCACTGACAAAAGCAGTGAACCCCAGTCATTGCAAGGCTGGAACCTCAAATTAATCTTCTTATCTCAAAATACTATGTTAAATTAGAAAATTTTAAAAATAATTGCTAACTCATAACTTGAGCATTCATGTATGTTATCTGATACAATCAATATTTTTTTTCATCTACCCAGGAACACTCCCAGGTTTTTGTTTAGGTTAGTAGATAAATTTTAAACTGTTATTCTTTTTGTGTTCAGTCTGTTTATTCTTATTGTTACACACATTTTAAAAAAGTCTGAAGGGTAATGTATTTTACTTGAGGACTGAAATGAGCACTTTGCTCTCAGTTCTATCTCTGCAAGCACATCGGACCAGATTTTGGTCTCATTAGCACCAATATAAATCTGGAATAGTTCCACTAGTCTCTGTAATGTTACTCCCAATACATGCTGATTTAACTGAGATCACAAGCTGGTCCATTGACCTAAGTGGTGTCAGTGGGGATGTACTGAGAAGAAAATTTGATCTACTAAATTCAAATCCTTGAGGTGTTGTTCTAGCAGCCAAGTTATTTAGAAAGAAAACACTGAACTTGAGTGTTGACCCTCCATCCCAGCTGGATCTCCGTGTAAACTGTGCTCCTGCTGTAGCCTTTTAAATAGATCAGCAATTTACATTTTAAATAGATCAGCAATTCAAATTAGGGAGATGCCAGAATGTAGGTAGCATGGAGAGGGGAGAAGTTAAGCACTACCTGAAATTTCATCAGTGCTCAACAGTGTAACTTTCCTTACATTTTTTTGAGAGCAAGGACTGGATGGACTGTAAGGATTCAGCTACTGCAGGTCTGTGCCCAGAGAGGGCTGAAGATGCTGTTGCATAAAGGATGGGCAGAAACAGACATAGTGTCCCAGATCTTGACCAGACCTTGACTGGCCAAAGCTGGTGGGCTCAGGCCCGAATCTTGCTGGCGAGAAACCTGCCAAGAAAACACTTCAGACAACTGCAGAAGACACAACCGTATTCTGGCCTGGTGTGGCTTGCTAGTACAGATTTGTCCCACAAATTTCTAGAGCATGGGATAACCTGCGGGGAGCAAAGTATATGGAGCAGGGATGCAACAACCGTACCACTGACACTGGGTCGCAAAGCCAGCACAGGCTACCAGGTCAGAGAGCCCAACCACACTTTGGTTGCCTCTTGGCTGCCATGCACAAGGACAAGAAGATGGCTTTGTGCTCTGATTCTTGCTCCTTTAAGTGCCCAAACATTTCTGAGGACAGGAGGTGTTTGCCCCTGGGACCTCTGGGGTCTAAAATGAATGTAGGTGCCTCTAGGGTTAAGCTGCGAAAGCCTGTAGTTTTTTTAAATCATATTATAGGATTTTAGCAGCAAAGTAGGTGGTCTGAACCTCACTGAAGATATATCACTGGCAGTGAGATCAACGCATAAACATAGGAAAATGTAAATGGAAAGGCCAGTGTAAAACTGTATGACTATGTGGTGTTTTCCTCTGAAGGCCCTGGCTGCAGTCAGGCTGCATCACCCAGTGGGTCACCATGCCCTGCCAGACAGAGATCTGTCCTTACCTTCCTGGAGAGCCACACGTGCCACAACCGAGCCACAGGACAGTGAGGGCCCGACCTGTGCTCCTTGCTTGTGTGATTATTTGGGAGCTAGAAGTAGCCAATTCTTCTGAACCAACTGCAAAAAAAAACCAACAAACCCTGTAAGACTGACACAGAGCAAGATTTTAATGAGATATTTTGTTTGTTTGCCTCTTTTTGCTTTATTTCCTCATTTGTCTCTCCCTTCAGGTATTTGTCCATTGCTGCTGGGCACTGAAAGGACTTTGAGCTACATAGTTTCCACCTCTGACCTTCCCGCTGATCTTACTCGGAACACATCGGCTGATTTTTGGATGATAAAACTGCTGCTGCAGTTCTCAAGGCCAGGATCTTTTCCTTGTCAAGAAACAGTGAAGCCTCATTGCTTATGTTCATCTACATCACTTGCTTCACACACAAACAGCCTCTAATTGCTGCCACCAATTAAAGGCATGTAACACAGCCACACACACCCTGTCCCTGCGGTACTGGGCCTGGCTGTCCTGTGCTGAAGGAAACCATTGCATTTTACCCGCCTGCCTCACGCCCTGGCACACAGCGTCATGCACTTCAGTGGCTGCCTTAAGAAGCATCGGCGCTCGTCGCACCACTGTTATTCTTAAGCCCTCCAACTCTGGTGTCTGTTCACCTCACACCAGGAGGAAGAATAGGGGGCAGTTGCTCAGGATAAACATGAACGACTGTGGGAAATCCCCTCACCTCTGTCACCGACTTCGTTTGCCTCACTGACAGCCCCACTCAGCTTGTCTGCTGCTCTCCACAGGAGATATGGCAGCATTTTAGGTTGTTAAAGGTGTGATTGATGGGTGCTGTCGGTCCCTACCTGTCATCACACTGACAGGAGTGAGATAGCCCCAAGGGAAACAGCCTTACACAGCATAGCCCACCCATCCTGTTCAGTGAGACCCTAATGTCCTGCTGCAGTGCTCCTGGCAGGTGTTAATCTGCTCTGCCGGGCTGGGGAAGGGCAAGTGAAGAATTGGGAGCTCTGTTTTTGCTGGCAAGGGCAGTGACATCTCTCCCAGAAGTACCTGGAGATGCCAGAGCAGGGCTGCGCGCACAGCTGAGGCAGGCTGGCTGCTGCAGAGGGCTGGTTCAGCCCAGGGTTAGGACAGATCCTGCTGCCGCAGCTGCAGCTGCAGGGACGTCAGTGGAAGAAGCTTGTGGGATGCTGGCATGACTCCACGGCTTTGCATGTGCAACATTAAACACGTGCAGAGGGTTTGCAGTATCTGCTCTGGAGCCCAAGGGACGACAGAGGTGATACAAACATTTACCCCTGCTTGGAGGAATTCCCCCATGGATGCGCACGGTGGTGCTGGCACATGTAGGTGTGAATTCCTCACTCTGCAGAAGCCAGGTCTAACATTGTCTGACTGTTCCTCTGATTTTGCATCAACTTGAATAAAAGTATCTAGTCAAAATAACAAATCACCCTAGGAAGTATGGATTTTTTTTTCTGTTTTGTGTTGGCTAGCAGGAGATTTAAGGCAGTTTTTCATCACTGCAGATTAAAGAGGATCTTTTCATCCATAAAAGCATCTAAATCAAACCTTAGATCCTTCAGTCCATATCAACACAAGAAAGCAACAGCTTTCTTTTTGTTGACCTTTCTTACTGTCCCCTTCTCCTCCCCACCCTGTGCACTGCAGACCAACAGTGGTTAACCTTTGCTCAGCTTGACCCATCCTCTTCTTCCATGTGGCTCACAGCAGCACTGGGGCTCTTGGACCAGGAAACCCCAGCGAGGCTGTCCAAAGCCCACTGACGTCAGTGGAAAGACTCCCACTGACTTCAGGGGAGGCTGCATCAGGCCCAGGTTGAAGCAGAGCCATCTTTCCTTCAGAACATTTACTTGACAGTTCATAGGCCGGCACTGGCTGCACATTAAGACTTTTGGGGACTTGCTACGGTGCCTGCAAGGCGAGGGCTGACGCCACTGCTGGATCACTCCTTTCATCTAATGCCTCAGATACGAGTGCAGCTCACAGCTTCCCTTTCCCCTCCAAATCAAAGGCAGCGACTGCAGCTGCACAGACCGACGAGTCTGTTTAGTTTCTGTGGGCCAACAGCCACCAGCTGTAGAAGCTGCTGTGCTTTTTTGCTGGATGGGAGCTTTTAATTCCAACAGACAATGTGTACAAATATTTCCCATATAAAAATTTTTCCCATATCTTCCTAAGTTAATTAAATGCTAATTTTCTAATGAGGTGACAACAATGGCAACAACCTGTTATCAGCATGCAAGCTAGTGCCCGTAACCAATGGCTGAACACAGAACCCTTGTGCTGTTATTAAACTGCATTCCTATATTAATTAATTACTTTTGCAGCTGTATTATTCTGAAGCTGGACAGAAATGCAGATAGTAATTAAATGAAAAAAAAATTTACATTATTTGGAGATTGTAGAGTTGCTATGTGGTATTTATTATTTCTCAATGTTGTTATAGAAACCCCTCATGCGTTTTCATGCCCAGTGCATGTTAGTTTAGCAAGAAATGGTGGAAGGAAAACTGAGGATGAAAGCACTGTTCAGTATACATGGAGAATAAATTAAGGTATAAAAGTTTTCTGAGATATGCAATAAGAAGGCAAGAGCCACTTAGAGTTCAGATTGAAGGGTGGTCATATATTTGTCACATCTTTGTACTCCGAAAAGGACTTAGGTGCTTAAATCCTGGCAGAGGTGGAATTTATGTGCTCACATCCAAAACAGAGATTCTGCTGTCTACTTCAGGAGGTTTCCAAACTCTCTCTGACTTCAGCTGCCAGCACAAAAGCTTCCCAGACATCTGGAATACTGGTCGTTCCCAAGAGCTCTTCAGTCTTAAAACAGTCAAATCGCCCAACACCCAGTTCAAGCACCAGCTTAGTTAGTTGAGACCCCCCCAAAATATTCCTCTGTTTATCTTCCCCCTAGGGCTGGTTTGAACACTCTGAAAATTCCTACCAAATAGCTCTGAAATTGGATTTTTCATAAAACACAATGGCAGCTATCTATTTCTTTTGAAATACAGCCTCTGGAGTCCTCACCTTTTCTAAGCTACTGCAGTATTTGAAAGGTATAGTTCAGTGCCTCACTCTGCCCTGTCAGTGCTCATTCTTCCTGTGATACACTCTAGTCAGGAAGCTTCATCTCTCTGGAAGTCTGTGTGAAATTTTCTCATCCTTTCTTACAGAAAAAAGAGTAGTAATTTCCATCAGGATTCTGATTTAGAGCTGTGATGGTCACTATCTTTAACAGAGATGGTTTAGGCACCTACCACCAAGAGAGCATTCAGACAGTGGGGAAAGGGACAAGTCTCCATGATGGCACAGAAATTCAAAATTGATTTCAGACTGGCTCCTGATTTCCACATCTCTGTGCCCTATGATCATGGTAAGGCAGCATGCTCCATCCCTCTGCACCTCTATGTGCTGTTCATTGACCCTGGGCACCCAACTAAGGATCAGGGACTAAGAAATTGCATACTGCAACGGCAGATGTGATGGGTAAAATCTTCATTCGTCTTGAATCCTCTTAAACCCTGGGGTTTGTGTTTGGGAACTTCCAACTATTTTTCTGCAATCAACCGGCATGCTTCAGAGATACAAAGGACAGATATTACTGGAGAACAGGCTATGTTAACAAAGACTGATCTAGACTTCATTAGGAATTAATTCTATGCACCATGTTTAGATAATTTGGTAGCAGATTTCCTTATAGAACATTTTACAGCCATTGTATTAATGGTATGAATCTTGTAACAATGAGCAACAGGTGAGATGCACCTGTAAACCGTTTCTCTGAGTGCTTCACACAATCAGTGTAATGATGTCCTACAATGAAATAATAAAGCCTTCCAGGAAAATGAAGCCATTATTTGAAATTCTTGTTCAAAAAAAAAAATTGTTTGCTGAATTCAGGGAAATACTTTCAAAGTCTTCTCATTACATTTAGTGCTAACTTACTCAAAGCAAAAAATGTGTCTGATAATAAACTGTGAGTACATTCATGTTAAGAAATAAGTAGACAAATAACTTTGCTCTGTTCCTCTGTGTGCTTTTTTCTACTCCAAATGTGGATAAATAAATTCTTATTATTCACTCCTAGTAGGTGACAATAATGATAACAACAATAGTAGTAAAATAATTTACATTTTAATAGAATGTTTCCTCTCAAATCTTTCTACAAACTTTGCAAAATGATGCTGTGGGGACACTTTAACCAGTTACTGAAATGCAGCCACCTCTGGAGTGAATCACACTGTCTACTTAAACATGGATAATGTCAATGCCATGCAATAAGTTAGGATTGGGAGAAGGGAGAAATACTATAACTAAGCAATAATAAAAGGGAATTTATATAAGTTTAGGTTTGTAGGAAAACCACAGCTAAAACTCCTTAGTTTTGGAAAAAAAGTTCTACAGGGTGTTTATTAATTATGAGGTTTTTGAGATTTGTCTAATCTTAATGACAAAATCAAGCTGTACATCTATCCCAAAACCAGGAAGGAAGGGGGAAGGAAAAACCTGCCTGTGATGGACCAGCACTTACAGCTTCCCAATAGCTATGGCTTGTATCTTAATGAATTTGGTATTACTCAGTGTGGTGAATTTAATTAAAATATTTAAAGTGTTTAAATTATTAATGATTTAATAATTAGGAATCATTTTTTAATCCATGACTGGATAATGTATACAACTGTTCAATTTACTTGTTGGAAATGAAGGTCTAGTTTTATTCTTTTTCCTATATTTTCAGTTCAGAACTATTCAGAAGTTGCAACTCATGCCATACTGGCTTCCTGCAAAATACAGTGAGTGCATCTTATTTAATGCAGCACAAGAAAACACACATGTGTGTGACAAATAGAAAATGATACAGCCTCCTAATGTTCTGCTAAAATCTTGGCAGTGGTTAGATACAGCTGTGTGAAAAGCATCAGCAAAAAAACCCCAAGTCACAAGTCATAAACAAAACGGTTATAATTATGCCAGAGCAAATTTAGAACCTTTACACCGAAAGTTGAATTACTTTGAATGTGCCCACAGAGACTTTCTCAATGCAATATTCATTCATATTCATACATATTCACCCTTCACACATGCAACAAACATGGGTTATACCAGGAGCAGCGGAGGACAGCCCGTCAGAGATTGTGGGCACCCCGAAGTAAATTTAATATTGCCATGACATGAAGTGGGTCAGTGTGTTACCAGACAGGTTGTTAAAAAGAAAAGAGAAAAGAGAAAAGAGAAAAGAGAAAAGAGAAAAGAGAAAAGAGAAAAGAGAAAAGAGAAAAGAGAAAAGAGAAAAGAGAAAAGAGAAAAAAAAGAGAAAAGAGAAAAGAGAAAAGTGAAAAGAGAAAAGTGAAAAGAGAAAAAAGAGAAAAGAGAGAAAAGAGAGAAAAGGGAAAAGAGAAAAGAGAAAAGAGAAAAAAGAGAAAAGAGAAAAGAGAGAAAAGAGAAAAGAGAGAAAAGAGAAAAAAGAGAAAAAAAAAGAGAAAAAAAGAGAAAAAGAGAAAAAGAGAAAATACTCTGGGCAGACCTTATAGTGACCTTCCAGCATTTGAAGGGGGCCTACAAGAAGTCTGGGGAAGGACTGTTTCCAAGGGCATGTAGTGGTAGGACGAGGGGCAACAGTTTTAAACTGGAGCACAGTAGATTTAAAGTAGACATTAGGAAGAAGTTCCTTGCTGTGAGGGTGGTGAGACACTGGCACAGGTTGCCCAGACAAGCTGTGGAAGCCCCCTCCCTGGAAGTGTTAAAGGCCAGGCTGGGTGGGGCTTTGAGCAACCTGGTCTAGTGAGAGGTGTCCCTGTGTGAGGCAGCGGAGTTGGAACTAGATGATCTCTGACGGACCTTACAACCCAAATCATTCTATGATTCTACAACGCTATGAAAAGTGACCTATGATCCCACTGTGGACAGGGAACAGCCAGCCTGGAAGGCAGCATCCCTTTCGGGGTGTGTTCACACATCTGCAACTCCCGATCAGAGACTGCTAGTGCCAGCAGTTTGTTCACTGTACATTCAGGATCAGCTGACAATCAAACCTAAACCAAACCAACCTCTACATTACCTTCATTTCTGACTGGAATTGGATTTAGACATTGTCCTTTTGACAACTTAATGTATAGGCTCCATGTCTCCTGGGGCTTCTGCTCCCCCTCCCACGTGAATTCCTGCCTTGTTTTTGCCTCCCGGGTACTGGCTGCTCGAGGCTACTGCAGAGATAAGCTCTGTCAATACTTAAACTGCTTGGGAGGCTAACACAGTAGCAGGGAGCAGGGTCAGCTGCCCTGGCCCCTCAGGGACTCCGGACTCCCAGGGCAAGCAATACCACAGGGAGGAGTTGTGAGGGTGTAAACAGAACAGACTCCTGCTTTCTCCGCAACAAGCTGCCCTGCCGGGAGTTGCTGCACCCATCTCTGCCAGCAAGGGTGATCTGTGCCAGCCGCAATGAATCAGGCCACTATCTGCGTGGGCTTCTCTTTCTTAACTGCAGCTGCCATATATCCAAAACTCCAAGTCATTAGGAACATTGCAGTACTAGTCAAATCAGCTTTGTTTTTCAGAAGGATGAAAGCCAGTGATATAATTCACAAATAGTGGGTGTTGGTGGGTGGTAGTGTTACGCAGAGGTTTTCAGGCTCTCTTCTCCTGTGTGAGCAAATTTCCATTCTTGGAGACACATCCTGTGTAACTGCTGTTGAAGTGTCACACAAGGCTTGTTCTTCCCAAGCTCTCAGGCAGACTGAGCTGGCCAAAGGCTTGGGCTTCAGATGGAGAGGCAGTTTTGCTCCTTTTATGCCATGGTACTGCTGTGGATTTGAGGCTCTGGAAGAAGGGCCTGCTCTGCTTTCTGGTTGCTGTCCTCATTTCAGGACCATCTATGCAGCCTTCCACACCACTGATTATTCCTCCACTGGGACATAGAGTTCTTTATCTCACTTCCACCTCCAAGGACGGCTGTGATGTCTGTCTCTAAATGATCAAGACTAGCATATAGTAAAGGTTTTACACAATATCCTCTTCTTCCTCCTCATTATCCTGCCAGCTTCAGCTCTCAGCCTATGCTAAGGTCAAGGAACACCTTGTGAGAAGAGCAACATAAGACAAAATCTTTCACACATGACAGTCTCTATTCCTCAAGACTTCCAAGACATAGGAGAACTTGCCAGCATGTGAACATGTTATTGGTGGGTCTGTTTTTGATATTTGGCTCTGAGACACATAATAGTGGGGTATTGATATAAGCTATAATTTAATGAACTGAGAGCTTTATTTCTGCAGCTCTCTCAATTGGGGCAGTTAGGCAGCCTGGTGTTTTGTAATCCTGTTTTACTTAATTAAAGTATTCCTGTTGGCTGATGTGTTACCCCGTTACTAGCCCATGATGAAAGGAGGCAGACATCATTAGTGTACATGACTAGGGCCTCTGTAGTTCCTCTGGAATAGAATTAACATATTTCTCATTGAAATGTTTTTCATATTCAGCTGCATAGATTTCCCTGTTAAAATTATCAAACTGTTTAGTTATCTGTAATATGCCTAGATTTTCACAAAGGTTCATTTAAAAATGAACTCATGCTGTTAGGTTAAGGAAAGTTTATTTTAGTGCTTGCAGTTCCTATAATTCTGAGTTGTTAATGAATTCACCAACTTTTCATCATCCTTAGTATGAGAGATACTTCTCATGATCTCAACTCTTACTCTCGAAGAGCAAGATTGCACTGCGGTCCTCTCATAAGTTTTCTTGGGTTTGTGCCATCGGAGGAGGGAGTGCATAAGAAGAAGCATCTGGCAGTACATCTGCATCCAGTCCCTGCTGACATCCTGAGATCCATCTGCCCAGCCTCACTCCTCCCTTTGTACAGAGTTTGACATATCTGGTACCCCACTGCCAGACAACCTCAGCAAATACTTCTCTCTCCAAGGGAGGCTGAGTCACTTTTTCAGTGTCTTCATCTTGCATTATCTCATTGCTAACCTGATGGAAGAGTATGCAGTCTCTTTTCAAACTGTTCATGGCTCTCTGGAAGGAATCTGCCAAAGACCCTTGATCTGACCAAGCTGGAAGGCCTAATCTCAGTGTAAAGATCAAAACCAGCCTTCTCCAGACCAATGACCCTGAAGTTTTAATTCTTTATAAAGGACATGAAAACTAAGATGGTAAATGAGATAAATGTTGATAAGTGGATGTGACAGATCTGTTCCTTGAGGCCTTGCAAGGAAGAAGCATGGAAGTGCTGAAAGCCCCTAGGCCAGCTCCATAGTTAACTGATCAGTTGAAAGTCAGTTATAATTTTTTTTCTGTTATTCTACATCACTTTGTGTTATGCATTATTGTACAAACCCTCTGGTAGACCTTTTCAAAGCAACTGAGTAACTCAGTGCTTAACAAGGATAGTTTGATTTTCTTGTTTAAGTTCTGAGAAATATAAGATTGTTTTTCATTCTGAGCTGGAAATGATGATCCCCAATCTAATGGTGGAAATTGCAGAATAATATCTTGGTGTAAACTGCTCTGGAGATCTGTACTATAAGGAATGATGAATATATGACAGAGGAGTGAGACCCACTTTTATCCTTTATAAATGTGCAGTGTAATGAAAACTTCCTTTCTGTATTTTTACTATCTTTTAAATTTAGCGTGTTTTATGCTTATGCACAACTCCTCTGCTTCAGGAGTGACTCTTATTTCCAAGTGCCTTTGCTCACAGGGAGCATTTTTTTTCTTCAATCTGTGTATTTTACATCAAGATGTACAAAACTGAAGCTATCTTCTGTACACAGGAATTCATTTAGAAACAGATATCTCTTCTGTGTTTTAACAGCATAACATAATGTACCAGAAACACTTGCCCTTGTGAGTTTGAGGGTGTAACAATCACAAGCAAAGTAGACTGTCTCATATGTGTTGCCTCTCCATGACTCCGTAACACTGACAGTCCAGTCACAGTAGTGTGTATGTGAGATGTTGAATAATGCATGTGATGAGACTCTTAAGCATTTATTTTGTTTTTTTTGGTTGTCCTTCTGGCATTATCCTCTCTGACATGATATCAACTTGAAGATTTCCTAACATAGAAGGTAAAACTCATTGATGAGGCAAAATTTCAAACTCATTGCTCTTGCTAGAGTCATTCATCTGATATTTATGTGGACAATTTGCCAAACTCCAGCATCACAGTTTTTGGAAAAACTCATACACGTTACAAATAATTCCTATTTTGAGGCAACTCTTAGGCAAAGGGAGATAATTATCATTCTCTAACATTTCAGATGAGAAGTTATATCTGACCAAACTTCGTCACCCACAAACAAAGCCACTTTTATATTAATTAAAAACAGCTGATGATTGGTTTAGGAGAGAAAAAATAATCTGACGTATTCTCATGAATAACACAGTCATGTTTCTAACTTGTCTTATATTAACATGAACTCACAAACTTTCATGTGTAAGGGCAAGGACTGTCAAATGACATTCACAAGAACATAGCAGGTTTTAAAAGGCTGCTCCTCAAAATAAGAATCTGTATAGTGCACTGGAAAAATCCCTTCCCCCATATATTGCTAAACTTTAAATGAAGTTGTGGCTTTGGTAATGATCTGAGGAAGCCACTCTACTCTTTTCCCTGTTGAGTACATCCTGTTATTATTACTGGAGCAGCAGAGACACTGTGGCACAAAGGTAAAGTACTGCCCGAGAAGAGCAGCTCAGGAACAGCTACAATTAACGAATACATAAATATCTCTGTCTGCCTTTTAAGAAAAACAGTCACAAGCTCATTAGGGCAGCGAGAAGCCATGATACCATCATTAAAACAGCTGTGCTTTAAGTAGACAACCATAGCACCTTAGCTCACCTTTAAAATGAGAAGCCGATGGAAGTCATCAAAAAGGAAGAAAGCAAAAAACTGACTTGTGCCATGCAGGCTGCTCTGAAGGCTCCTCAGGCAGGAAAGGCTAAATAAAACTGCCCTGAATTCAGAATTTGCTGTCCTTTGCAAACCAGAGCAAGTCTTACTATATTACACGCTAATAGCTACTTGAGGTTTCTTCAGGTTCAGCCAGGCGAGAGCAGGGGAGATGGCAGGTTTCTTCTCAGCTGGAGCACCTCTGCTACGAGGACAGGCTGCGGGAGCTGAGGTTGTTCAGTCGGGAAAAGAGAAGACTTCAGGGGGACCTAATAACTGCCTTCCAATACCTGAAGGGAACCTACAGGAAGACTGGGGAAGGACTTTTTACAAGAGTGTCCACTGATAGGACAAGGGGAAATGGGTTTAAGTTGAAGGAGAATAGATTCAGATTGGACCTTAGGAAGAAATTCTTCAGTACGAGGGTAGCAAGACTTTGGAATAAATTGCCCAGAGATGTTGTGGCTGCCCCCTCTCTGAAGGTGTTCAAGGCCAGGTTGGACAGAGCCTTGAGTAGCCTGATCTAGTCGAGAGGCATCCCTGCCCATGACAGGGAGGTTGGATTAGATGATCTCTAAGGTCCTTTACAGCCTAGGCCATTCTATGATTCTATGATAATGACTACAGCTTTCCTACCAAAAGCAGTAGGCATGAGTGTGGCACTCTTTGACTGTAAAGCAGTCCCACAGATGCTAAGGGAAACAACTGTGCAGCAACAACTTTCAAAAGAACAAAATTTTTTTGGCACCTCCCTGAGAACCTAATAAATAAAAGTAAAAAGCCTGAACATCTCAGCTTCTATTTATTTGTGGTAACAAATCATGCACCAGTGATGGTAGGAGACTCGCCCTGTAGGTTAACCTCTGCTCTGTTCTTTTTTGTATTCTGTCCAAAGCAATCCAGGACCACAGTCCTACTCTAAACACCAGCAGCTCCCCACTGAGCCGGGGTGATGCTTTAGGAGTGCAGAGTCAGCAAAAGGTCTCCTTTGCCATTTCCCTCCCTGTCCTTCCTCCCTGCTGATAGTATCACAGGAGAAGAAGGTGTCTCTGGAGAAAAGGGGACGTTGCTAGTATCAGCATATTTACGATTAACTCAGTAACAGACACACAGAGCTACTCTAGCTTGGCATAATGTGACTTTTTGTACATGAAGGCAACCGCAATTAGCCTCACTTATGTTTGGTATAAATCTTCCAAACTCTATTCATCTATTTCAGAAATAAATGAACCACTGATCCAACGAGAAGCTGCTTTGTTTCAGATACCTTTATTTCCTCCTAGCATTTTTTTTAGTCCCGTGAAAAGTACGAAGTTGAGATAGTTCTGATTTGGTATCAGCATCAACTTTTCTTCCACCTTCTTCTTGAGCAACACAGTGAGTTGTGAGGTGGTTGTCTCTTGGAAGACCTGGCCATTTTATTTGATTTAATTCCACTTTCGTTCCCAGGGGAACTGCAATAGGAGAATGACATCAGATTGTCACCAAACTCCATACTCATCTCCTGTGGCTTCGCTTTTTAAAATTCTTACAATCTCTTTGTGAAATGTCAAGCTCCCAAAGATCTATATGCTGCTCAGTTTTTCCAAAGTTCAGAAAAATGAAGCTCTTCATAGCTCATGTTTACAAGCAACCTGGACAAACACCTTCTGGGGAGAATTTGGGCAAGTCATGAACTGTGCTGCAGGACTGTCAGCTTTTATCTGCTTTTTTTAGTGATTCAGAATAAGACAAAAGAATCAAGTCTATTGTTTGGCTAGTCATGTATTTATTTGTGGTTTTAACATGCAAAACCATATAACAATTATAGAAGTTAGAAAAAATATAGCACTGAAAAAAGTATTCATGCAGAATAAGGTTTCTACTTCAACTATCCTCTACAATCACCAGTTAAGTTGATTTGTCCCAGTATTTATAGTTCATCGTTACAACTGCCAAAACTGGCAACCACCAGGATTGTTGTCTCAATTAAAGACAGTAAACAGATTGTCCCTTTTTTTTTTTAATGAAAAGATCTAAAATGTAATACTTCACAGTTTAACATGTTTATTCATTTAAACAAGCTAAAAAATCGTGGTGTGACATCTGCTTGAGAGACACTGGTACCTAACATTCTGGCTGTCTCCCCACCAATTTGGTTGTGATAAAGGGGAGATAAAAGGATGAGTAGAGGATTCTGTCAATTAAATGTATTGATGAACTACAAAAAATATTTTTCCACTCTTGGAACCATGTAGAAATACATCTACAAAAGAATGTATTGCAGCACACTAAGAGGATGATGGGAAAAATTGTTGCAAAATATCTCCATCACCACTTTCAGGGAAGAATACTGTAAGTGTAATATCACAGACAATCTTTGCCAGTTTATTCATCTCATGGATTCATTTCCCAAAGTGCAGGCATAATCCACTACAAAATCTTTTAAGAAGCAGTTCCAACATCACATTTCTGCTGTCTTATTGATATGCCATATTGTTATTTTCTTAGTCATAAGCACCACTAATTATTATGCTACTGTAAGTAAAACTTGCAATGTGATCCAGATCTGTAGTATCCTGTTTGTTGGCACTCTAACTTGCCTAGTCTGCATTTCAAGTACAGTTCTTTACTGAGAATTGTCCTGAATGCATTTGACCTTCACCAACTGGCTCAGTTGCGCCTTATAGGCACAATCCCGTATCAGAACAAAATGAATCATTGCTCTACCAGGAGCTGCTAGAAATACTTTCCTCCCTTGAAGAGCAGCATTCCAATCTGGGCCCTAAGGCAGCAGACAAGCCTCTTCTATGGTAGCAATCTTCATAGAAGTGGGATGAGCAGTTTTGTAGGGCTTTCACCATGGCTTCATTTAGTAGGGCTGTTTAAAAAAATGTTAGGTCAACTACTTTAGATGACACCTAAACAAATGAATTTGCTCACGTTGCATATATCCGCAGTTACGGGTTGTGGCATAATCACAGAGTTTACGTGTTGTCCCTGCTACAGCTGGTCTGATGCTGGGAAGGAGCTGTGACAGATCCTGAATCGCATGATGTCTGTATGATATGAAACAGTGAACTTTAAATAAAGCATTCTCCAAGAAAAGTTTAAATGTATCTCTAGGGTCCATTAGGGAAATGCCTCCTAAGCTTCCAGTAAAATCTATTTATGGACTCCAGGAAATAAGAGTTAAAGCCTTGCCTTGGCGATGTTCACCAGCAGCACTAGTAAAACTACTATATTGAAGCTTCTGTCCTGAGATGGTCTACATGCTGATTCCACTTTTGTAGGATCAAGAGGAAAAGAAAAACTGCTGGGGAAAGATTTACTGAGCAAAATCAGTACTGGAAGTCTGTTGTGTGTTCCTAGCCAGAGATTCTCCCAGATGGGACACCCACTCCCACCCACAGTGTGAGGACTCAGTACGGGCATCTACTCCGCAACCTCAGCTGGAAAGAAATTCAGTTTACTCCATAAGCAGAGGTCAACAACAGTATTGACATCTACCCTTTCCTCAGAGGTTAATATCCTTGAAAAAACTTGCCCTATTAAGCCAGGGCTGCTGAGTAATTGGTTTGATCAGCAATCTTTCTTTGAAACACGTGTACAGCAGTATTACTTTTATAATAAAGTCAATCTGTCTGAAGTGGATGGGAGCTATACAGAACAACTTTGTCTGCACAAAGAGATCTGCTTTACTAGTGTTGGGCAGGATGCCAAGGGATGCTCTCTATTGTCTTTTAAGTATTCATAGGCTTTAGTTTTAACACGAGCTTAGGGGCTAGAAGTGCCTAGAACAATCCAGATATTCTAAAACTGGTGAGTATCACAGGTCACATTCAAACATTGTGCTGTTTGAACGTCCCTTGAAACGTATATATAATTCAGTGTCACACATCCAACATTAATAAGAGCACAAAAATAGTAAAAATACATTTATTATTAAAATAGACAGTGAGCAACTAATACAAAGATACATGGTCCAAAACCCAAGAGGCATTCAATCTCAGATATAATTAAGGGCAAAGTAAGCCACATGTTTGCAAGATGAAAATCAGTCTCTACTTTAAAATATCATGTATGGACAATGTAGCACTCCAAAAAGCAGAAATAACTTCATGTCATATTCTTATTTTCCCTTGGAGCAAATCAGCTGTAATTTCAGTGAACTCAGGGGAATCATAAATTACTAAGCTCAAAATCAGACCTCATTGCTAATATTGTTGTGCTTGTGCCTTTTAAAAAACCAACTATGAATAATTTGATGAAAAGTGGCAACTTTTAGCTTAAAAAAACTATTGACATAGTCCCATTGGAAATTATTGTACCAATAAGAGAGAAAGTGTGTTTGCTGCAGTATTTGCCATGTATTTCTGTGTACACTGAACAGAAGTCTATCCATTTTATCTAAGCAAAAGGAAATTTTCTTGCTAATTGAAAGTATCCTTCACAGAATGAAAAGACCTAACCTAAACAAAGCCAACAGACAAACTAAAAATCTGCGGCACTTGTTGGCAATATGGACTGATAAGTTACAAATCAGGGAAGCTGCTTCAATCACACATACACATGCTTCAGATTTTGTCTATGAGTCATAATTATGGGAAATGCAATCTTCCTGTTCTAGGAACTTCATGTTCACAAATTTGAGAGTAAGAATAGCTTGCTTTTTCATGTAACTGATTCAGAAAGCAAGTTATGAGACAATCTCCATAAAGGAGATAACTACACATCATTCTCAGGCCACACATGAACCGGAGAGCTATGTGCAGGCATTAAGAAAGCAATCTTTCCAGCATTTTATGGAACAAGAAAATTGCTCATGCAAAGTAACAGGAGAGGTCTGTAGCTTCTGTGACATGTGGTGTGGTACTGATGAAGTGAAAGGCATGTCACATTCAAGAAGACAGCTTGTGATATGCTTTTCCCTCCACTTAAAGCTGGCCCATGTGTCAGATAATGCTTCACCATAAATGCAACATGTTCCAAAGCATTTGGTCAAGTGTGCAAGTAGTAGTGAACTACAAGTCATATGAATATATAAATCTTATGATTCTGTGCCTGTAACAGTCATAACTAGAAAACAAGAAATATTTGCACCTACATGTTTATACTTCTCTTTCATTTTTTTCTTGGAAGACTGTTGTACTCTGAATTTCTAGAGGAGTTTTATGCATTGTATAATGCATAAGGAGTATGACAGATAAGAAGTGGATCCTCAGAGACTCATAATGTATATGGTCATAGTTACTGCATGGCTTTAAAATTAACTGTATTGATCTAAGTTCCTTAAGGGGTAATAACGGGACTGTGTCAATTTAAAATAAGTATATTTTCCGTTATGATATTTGCCATGATCTGTATCCCTTTGTCTTCAAAAAAGACAAAGTACTGAAATACTTCAGTTGCAACTAAAACTAACATTCAGCCCTGAAACTGGTATCAAATATAAAGCTAAATTAGCTTGCTAATAGAATTTCAGAATATTTACCCAATTATTAGTATGCATGAAGAAAAAAGGTTTCTTAATACATACAGCTTCTCACATTAGTTTGATGATTAAAATGTTTGTAGAACCGGAAAGCAAATTTTAATTTTTTTTACAACGTCTCCCTAACAGGTATAGCAGGTTGATACCACAACCAGCAGGAAGAGTATAATTAAAATACGATTTTGACTTTATATTAATAATAGAGCAATACGCTAATTAAAACCAACATCAACTGAACTTTCTATTTACACTAGTTCAGACAGCACAGGAGGCAAAGAACTATGTTTCAGAGGCATATGCGAATGTTAGAGCTTCTGTCATCCAGGTGCCATTTCTGACAGAACACATGTGTGCTGAACAGTTGGCAAAAGAATGAAGAAGATTACTGCAGATATATGGGCACACAGAATGTGGGATGACATAAAATTAAGTCCATATAGGAGGTGACAGACTGCTTCTAAAAAGATATTTTTTCCTACGATTTCTTCCATCTTCATGCGCGTGCGTGTGCACACATGCACAGGAAAGATTAAAAGGGAGAGACAGGATGAGGGAGGTTTTGATATATTTTCAATACAAATCAAGGAAAGACTTTTTATTTGGTATTTCTGCTTTCTTTTGGAAAAGGGAAAGGAACCTAATTTGTCTATTAGGATGCTTTGATTTCTAAATTCAGTCAAGGCAGACTTTCCTCCTGTGAAGCCAGCATCAATACCCATGATAATAATAGCACCTGTCTTTTGACATTAAAGTTCTCTGTCTGAGAAAAAAAATCATGTAAACAATAAACTTTATGCATTGTACTGCTGCTCCTGGCTTTGGCTTCAACCAAATACACTTGCCGGGCCTGAGCGTTCTCTTATTTTGAAGATCTGGAATGTAAAAGTGACTGACGTATTGCAAAACTTTCTTATGAATTTGGACTGCAAGAAATGGCATCATTTACTGTCTCACAGTGAAGGGACTGTGTGTTCTTATGTAGTCTGGTTCAAGCTGAAGAAATGATGATAGATTCTTTGCATCTGCTAGTTTTCATCTGGATCCAGATCAAGGTCAACTTCATTGGAAATGTTAAGATAAAAGAAAGCATAGAAAGCCAACAAAAATACCAGTATAGCTGCAAGGACAAGGGCAACTTCCTGTAGAAATAAGAAAAAAAAGAATAAACCAAAATCTGTTAGAAATAGTACCATGTTTTCAGACAAATATGGAATAATTATTATTTTTCTGCTATAATGCACATCAAAAATCACATCAGACATGTATAACTGCGTAAGGCATAGATACTTTAATGATTTCCTCTATGTGATTACAATTTCAAAATGTTATATAATCCATTCACATAATGAAGATTTTAGTGAGTCTAATATACTGCCAGAAATAGGATATTTGGCTTAAAGGTCTTTGGTCTGACCTAGAAATAGGTGTTTCACATCCTTTTATTACGCTATTACTTCTATTTTAAAAGAAAAGACTGAATTCATAATTCACAGTTTTGAACACAAATTTAAGCTATGAATTTACACTGTGAATTTTGATGTTTTATAGCAATATGTTACTGCTTTTTGCCAACAAATTTGTAATTTTTTAATGAAGCAAACACAGTATGGTGGAAGTCAATGAAAATTGCTACCTCTACCTCCCAACCTCCTGGCATGCACTACAGTATGGAGCTACAAAATCCTTCAGAATTGGATGAAACTTTTCTTCCTTCCCCTCTTCAATAAGACAAAAAGCACAACAATTTGCACTTGCCTCTCTTCCCATAAAATATTGCAACTTGCTGCATCTTCCTTAATTAACATAAAAGAGTCTTCCAAAGTATACATGATTTATAGCAGCTTTCAGAAGCAGAAAAATGTTTTTCTGCTACACGTCATACTCATTATGTGACTGCCTATCATCATATTCTATCTTAAGGCTGGACTCTGTTAAGCTCCAGCTTCAGATCTCAGATATAGTAACTCATGGTATGAGCATCCTCTTTATTACACTACCTCTTTCAAAGTCACAGAATTTCACATTTATTTTTTTTTTCCTGTAAAGCACAGCACACTTACTACAATGTTGACTCTCATTTTGCTAGACAATGAAAGAAGTATAAATTTGAGAAAAATCTGTACGTTCCTTCAGCTCATAGAAAGTGCGATTTCTACCACTAACAACATGCACTGCTTCAATGCCAAGTTGGACGGAGCCTTGAGTATCATGATCTAGTTGAGAGGCGTCCCTGCCCATGACAGGGAGGTTGGACTAGATGATCTCTAAGGTACCTTCCAGCCTATGCCATTCTATGATTCTATGATTTGTTATCATCATGATTTATTTTTAAAATCATACATTGAGGTGCTCAAATGGAACAGGTTGGTTTGTACCCCCCAAAACCGTTTTCCCTCAACATAAAGAAGCAACAACTTCTCCTCTGAATCTCAACTCCATGTTAACCTACAAACCATCTGCATCAGAACAATCCAGCTGTATACTTAAAAGGAGAGAAGAAAAACAGTTCAGTAACTTTATAACAACTCATCTGAATTGGTACAGAAGATGCCACATCAAATCTACTCTGCCAGTAGGACTGCACCTAGACAATCAGGCACCCTTTAACATCCAAGGAGAGAACTGGATCCTCTTTGTATAAGATTCATTGTGTCCTCTAAAAGAGGTCTGGTGAATTTTTCCTAAAAATGCCTAGTTCTCCTCTTAGACTAGAAGGGGGGCAAAGATGGTATATCCGGCGTGGAGACCAGCACTGTAGGACAAATTCCATCCAGTACCTCAAGATTGGTGGTAGCTTTGTGACCAACTTTGTTGTGTCCACTGCCATGAAAGAGTTAAAACTGTGTTCATTTTAAAAAGTCTAGCCCATAATCTGTCATTCCTCTATAGAACAGCATTTCATTTGCATTTACATGAATGCATTATATAGTTTATCAGAATGTTGGATCAATAATTCAACATATGCCATCTAATAAACTTTGAAATACTACTGCCTAGTTGGCGTATGCTCTATAGGAGCCTTTGTTCTATAGAAACCTTTACTTTACATTTTATATGGATGATTAATTGAGATGTACTTTAAATTTATTTTAAATTTATTTTATTTTAAAATTGCTCCTGTAAATTTGCTGAGGCTGTTTGCTACAGATTTCAACTACATTTCCTTCTTAGAATTATATCATCCTCTGAACCTCATCCTCCTGATTTCATATGATTTGATTAAAAAAAAAAAAGAAAAAGTACATCTAATTCACTAATATATTAAAGGAAAGTGATTTTTTGCTTTGTTGCAGTTGCAACACGTCAGTATCTCACAAAAGGGCATGGCAGCATCAGACAGGTTTCATTTATTTCCTTGTATTCGCAGCTGTGCTCCCAGACCCATCTGGCCACACAGCTACTAATCTTAAGAGGATGTAATAAACAAGTGACATACAACTGCAAGCTCCATCTGCTCAGGAGAGTGGACAACAAAACCGTACAATGCCGGCACCGTTCACACTTGACACAGAGAGCAAATTCATTCCAGTATTAAAAAGTATTTTCCCTTGTTTGGATGCCATGCTTGCCACGCTTTCTGCTTTACAATATGTTCACCTCTTCTCTCCCTCCTCCTCAGACTCTCTTACGAAATATCATAGTAGCAGGAGCAAAATTTTGAGAAATGTTTGCATTAAAGATTTTTCTAGGAAGTAGAACTGGGAAAACCTTGATTTTTTTATTCTCAGGCTGCCCAGTAACTGCTTTGATGGGAACAGTTCTTTAATTCCTCTGCCTTAGTTTCACAGTGAATAACACTGAGATAATAATACTTTCCTTACACAGGCATTAGGAACTGGGTGGCTGGATCAGTATTTATTAACCCTGGGAATGAAAAACCTTATTGAAATTCCAGGTTTGAGAATTATGCAAGAACCTTAATTTTGAGTTACTGAGGAAGGCAGAGTAACAAAAATCTAAAATAAACAGCCTAACAAAGGACACCTGACTCTCAGCTAGGGATATGCAGACTCTTAAGAACTGCATCCAGTTTATAAACTTTTATAAACATAAATTTTGCAATGTAAATAACAAATGAGATGCTACACCACTATACTGTCTTTGCAACAACAGTATATATTGTCATTTTAATTTGTTTTATACTTAGCAGGCTTTGCTATTTGTATTTTAGAATACATGCATAGAAATGAAATGTTAAAATACTCTCTGCTTGGCATATATAGCTCCCTTTCTCTTGCACTTTATGGATCATCCCCATCATCCCTCTGCGAAATCCATTTACTCAGAGGATTTCACCATGAATAATTAACCAATATAGAAAAAGTCCTACAGAAATAAACTTACAATGATCACACTCCTTTTTTCTTTTATAAAATGCTACAGAATGCTAGGAAATAACATCCCTGCTCTCAAATTCCAAAGTACCGTTAAAAAAGCCTTTAAAAGCTAGAGAATTTTCTATTACATACTCTCATATTTGCAATAAGGTCTGTAGAACCCTACTGATTTCAGCTTGGTTAAGTTTTTCAAAAACTTTTCCATAAAGGAAACACATGCTATTACAGCATAATGTAGATTTAATTCGCCTATCATTTTTTGTCAGTTTTATGTCTCTCATGTCAGAATACTTCCATAATGTCCTCAGATTCACCCTGACAGAAGAAGCTGCAGAGTTAGGATCTAAACAAGATTAATCAGGAGATGAAGAAACAGGAGTGAGGAAAAAATATGGGCTATAGTAACACTAATGTGGACACCGTGTATGGCAGCATCACATTCTGCACATATAGAGAAATATCACCCTTTCAGGAAATTTTCAATCATTTTTCATATTTTTTATTGTCCTCCAAAGAGAATTGTGCCTTTTTTCAATCTGAAACCAGCTTAAAACAACGTGAAAGAGTTCCACAAATTGCTGTCTTTGCAATGCTAAACTATACCTAGGTATTTCTGCAAAGAGATGAAAATAAATTCATGCTCACCAAGGATACATGAAGAAATAAAACAAACACAGGTGGATGTGACCATCAGCCCTTTTATCCCTTATAATTTCTAGCTGGAAGACATTATTTGGACATTCACTGTGATGACAGTTTTTTAAAGGTTTCAACAAAAACGTATTTTAAAATGGATGTTTACTTCCTTAATGCAGGACATTCTACATTCTAAGAAAAGTAATTTATTAATTTTTATCAGTAATTTTTATGTTATGTTCTACTGTAAAAATTTAAGATCATAATTGTCTCAAATAATAAGAACAAGGTTAGCTCAGTCAGTAGAGCGTAGCGCTAAGGTCGCGGGTTCGATTCCCGTTTGGTCCCCATGTGTTGCCTGATCTAGTCAAGAGGTGGCGTCCCTGGCAGCGGGGAGGCTGGATTAAAATGATCTCTAAGGTCCCTTCCAGCTTAGGCCATTCTATGATTCTATTACGGGGTCATCTAAAAGGCCTGATTATAGATCTCAGATCAACAGAATTCATTTTAATATAGCTAAATGCAAGATAACATATACAGGTATCAAAGATGTGAATAGTACTTACAAAGTGGAGGACTCTGCCTTTAAAAACCGTGACTCTAAAAAAGTCTTTGGATTTAAGGGGTAACAACTCCCTTGGTGTGATCTCTGGATGTGCAACAGCAGAGGGATTTCCAGTAGGGAGATGACCAGTATTTATTTTATTATAGAGAAGAATAAGAGAGAGTTTGGTTACAGCATATAACTATATATGCTCTACATCTGTATTTAAGGAAGGCGCTTCACAGTGTGGGGTCCTTCTATCTTGTTTACAAGAACCTTTCAAGGTCCAGCTGTGGTTACATAAGCTAAGTCTTGAAATAAGATGCCATTTCCTAGGAGCAAGAATGATTGAACATTCCAGATACCTCTCGGGGAAAAGAGGGACTTCCATGGCTGTGAGTCTTTTATGGTCAGATCTCTCTGTTGGGAAGAATACTTCAGCTTGGGCTTGTGTGGAAAAGGTGGTCTGGCTGCCAGCCTTGGAGTTAGGGAACTTAGCCCTCCAGACTGCTCCCCTCCTTCAGGGCCCTGGGAAGACTAGGATTGCTTACAGGGTCAGTTCTACATTCTGAAGGAATGGCATCTCATGCTTCAATGATTCAATCTTTTCTATATAGTGTCAAAAGACGTTTCCTTCTTTTTCAGGAAATTTTTCTCTAATTGTATCAATTTCACTTCTGGGATTTGAGATTTTGTTGTTGTCCACTGTCCTTTGAAGTGTTAGAGATTGATCATAAGCAGAGACCAAAGCCTGAGAAAGAGGGACTATTGCTCTGAGATGGTACAGAAAATCCTCGTAAGCTCCGGCTTGGTGCATTTTGTTCACAGGCTCAAACCACCATGATTACTGTACTTACATGTACAGGTCAGACCAGGGTCAGATGGGAGCAATCTGGTTTTGTTTTTCTCTTTGTGCGGGTTTTTCCCCCTCCTTTCCATTTCAAGGTCAGGGATCAAAGCCTGACTACTGGGAATATCACACTTTGTTCACTGGTGGCACATTAAGCTGCCCTGCTCTTTACATGAAGCATATAAGCTGGTTTGAAGACCAGTATTTTGGCTGTTATACAGTGCTTGGACTTCCTAGAAAGTGTCCAGATGAAATTTTATGATCTGTAATATATAGAAGGGCAGATCAAATGATCTAATAGTCCCTTGTGGCCTTAATTCCTGCAAAGCTATGAAACTATATTCCCAACTTATCTTGGCAAATGTAGTTCACTAACTTAGCATATTATGAACAGCGTGAGATCAGAGAATACCCTTTGCCAAAATACACTAGGAACGTCTTGTTATCTATTCATACATAACTTGTTCCAGATGAGATAAACTCTTAATACTGAGCTAGCTAGCTACACAATAAATTAAGTACGTGAAAGAATGACAAGACAGCATGCTCTCAATTTTAGGAAACAATTTTCCTTAGCTCAATCAATGTACTACGTTGCTAATAACTCTCTGTGGAGTGGTATTCTGCAGTTGTTTTTCTCTTTGCAAGTGGGTGTAAAATACTACTGTTCAGATTTGTGTCTACCTTTCAACAAGAAAGAAAACTTCATAATCTATCCCATGGACCACTGGATTCATTCTTGCAGCCTGTGCAAAGAAACTCTCCCCAAGAACTCCCATTACTTTTGGCCTCTGCATAGCAAACCCCAGCTATTTAGAGTCATAGAATCACAGAAACATCAAGGTTAGAAAGGACCTTAAGATCATCAAGACCAAGCTACACTAAACCATCTCCTGAAGTGCCACATCCAGCCGTTTCTTAAACACGTCCAGGGATGGTGACTCCACCACCTCCCTTGGCAACCCATTCCAATGCTTCATCACCCTTTCAGTGAAGAAGTTTTTCCTAATATACAATCTAAACTTCCCCTGGTGCAACTTGAACCTGTTCCCTCTTGTCCTGTCGCTATTCGCTAGAGAGAAGAGGCTAAGACCTGTCTCACTACAGCTGCCTTTCAGGTAGTTGTAGAGAGCAATAATGTCTCCCCTTAGCCTCCTCTTCAGGCTGAACAGCCCCAGCTCCCTAAGCCTCTCTCCATAAGACTTACACTCCAGTCCCCCCATCATTCTGGTTGCCCTTCTCTGTACCTTCTCCAGCACCTCGATGTCCTTCCTGTACTGTGGAGCCCAGAACTGCACACAGTACTCGAGGTGCGGCCTCACCAGTGCCGAGTACAGGGGCACAATCACTTCCCTGGTCCTACTGGCCACACTATTCCTGATCCAGGCCAGGATGCCGTTGGCCTTCTTGAGTCACCTGGGCACACTGCTGGCTCATGTTCAGGTGGCTGTCTGTCAGCACCCCCAGGTCCCTTTCTGCTGAGCTCCCACATTCCTCAAGCTGTTTTGTGCTTGCCACCCTCCTGCTGGCACCTCTTCCTTACCCACCGAGAGCAGAGCTAGCACTGGTGGTGCAGACCCCATAGTGCTCCACCTGGTAAGGGTGAGCAGGTGGACTTCCACCAGAGTGAGTCCCGCCCCACAGGGGAACAACAAAACAACCACACAGAGAAGGTTCAGAGGCTCCCTTTTTGGTACCGCTACAAGGAATTTTGTCTTATCCAAACACCAGGAGATACACTGCTTTCTCCTCGAGTTGTTTCTCGAAACAGGGGTCCTGCTTTTCCAAGAGACACCATATATTTTGGCACTGTCTGCATTAATGACACATATACAAAGAGAGCCAGCACAATAGCTCTGCTATGATATTTCATTTTAAAACATGTTTAAAGAGCAAATATTACACACCAAGCACTAGCATGGTCACCCTGCTTGAACTAACTTTTCATAGTTATTAGTGCTTAGCTGCTTCTCTGACATTATCAACACAGATAAAATCTCTCATTGGGGAAATTAAAAACTACTAAATGCCAGTGACTGAAAGAAACTTTCTTACTTTAAATCTTACATTAAAATGACAAAGCAATCAAAGTTTGACAAGACAAGCTAATTAGTATGCCAGCGATGAAATGTGAAGGATCTCCAGGGGATTGGTTCTGAAAAGTTTTATGCCATTTATAGGGCCTTTTTTTAAAAGCAAATGTTGTCAGCTCTCATGGTGAAATACACAACAGTTGAATTTCATTATCTTCATAGAAATTAAGGACTAAAATCTTATTATTTTCCATCCCTCTTTTTTCCCCCCTCTAAATACTACACCAAGTCTTAGTTTACAGCCAGGAGCATAAGCTCATCAGGACACTAGTGCAAAGCAACTCTAGAGGTATCAATGAGCACGAGAAATTCCACCATTTTAAATGGCAGTATGGTACTTATTTTGTTATACATTTCAGAGAATTATAAAAATATTCCTCTATGTTAATATATTTTGAAATGCTGCATATTTCATTATGTACTGAAACCTGGGTAAACAAATAAAATGTGTTTTCTCAAAGATTTGCAAGAATTTTGGATGCTTCTAATTAAAATGCTGCCTACTTATTCCATTGCACTGTAGTTACACCCCTTTTTTTTCCCCTCAACACAGACTGAAGTTAATCAACAGTTGCAGCACAGAATCAGGGCCTACATCATACAAAATCCCAGCTTTTGGAAGGTGGATCATGTTTTTTAACACCATCAGAAAACTTTGTTAATAAGAAGTGACAACGGTGATGATGCCTTCCCAAAGGAAGAGCTCAGGCCCATTCAAAAGCTTTGAATATTAGGAAACAATTAGAGGAATGCACACTTAAGCCCCAAAACAGTTTCATGAATGTATGTAACCTGAAGGGATCCCAGCTCTGCTGACTCTTCTGACAGCCACAGACACGAGGAGTGGTTTAACAACCTGCTGTCACAGCACGCAGGACACTTCAAGAGATTTTACTTCAAAACTTATCCAGAAGATGACAGAGGAGTGTAGGACAGGTGTGCAAGATGAGCATAAGAAGACTGCTCTTGGACAACTGGAGGAATTTAACAGTGGGCTGAGCAAAGCCAGCCCTGCCTGAGAGAGGTTACGAGGCTTCATAAATAGAGCAGCCTCTCCTGGGGCAGTGGGGGGACCATTTCCAGGAACTGGAGGGATGGAGCAGAGTGGAGAGCTGTCACTGCGAAACGGGAAGAGGTGCAAATTTACCCTGAGACATTAAATATGCCTCGCTCCTGTGCTAGGTGCTGCAGGGTCTGTCAGGAGAAGTGCCAAGTTTTATTCTACAAGGGATTGTGCGTATTCTGGTAGAAGTACTGTAACATTTAGTAAGCCTGAGGTTGCTGGCATTAAGCAGGCTCAGTGAGAAGGCTGCAAACAAAAGCCCTGCCTTCCTCCCCCCACGAGCATATCCCTGAAGGGAAAGGTGCCCAGTTTACCTTCCCTTTTGCTTCAGCTGTCAGTTTTTCTCAGCAATTAGGAAGCAAAGAAAATGATTGTGCTCTATTTGGGGATGATCCAGAGTCATATTTTAAGGTCCGGGTTTGCAAAAAATATTACAGCTGGAAGACAGTATTTTAAAGACTTTTTTTTTTTTAAAGACAAACCTAAGACTGTAACTAGGAGAACCCCGGAAACACAACATCCAATGAAACGGAGAGCATGTTGTGTGCCTTGATGGCAAAACTCATTCTTACCTAGAAGTCAGCTGGTGTTCTGCTGTAAAAAGCAAGAACATATTTGTACAAAATAAACTATTCATGATTTCTTTACTCACTAATACTTGATTCTTCACTACACAGCTCAAACCAGGACACTATTCTGCCTCATTTTTAACTAAGGATTACTTGAGAAAATGAGGAAACAAAACAGGTTTTGGAGGACCAAGGTTCATATTCTTCTCACTTCTGAAAGACGTGAAGAAAGCTCACACCTTTTTAAAGAATGAGGTTGTAGAGTGAAAGTGTCCACACAGAACATCACTTTTAAAAGGTTATGTCATTGAAAACAAAATGGAAAAAAAGAGTAAAATTTAATAAGAAAGGAAGGAAAAAATATTGAACTCAAAAGGTTAATAATCTATCCTTTAAACAAAAAAGGCAATCTACTTTTTCTCATTAAAAGCTGACACACAGCGCTAACTGAGGAGATTATGTTGTGAAAACATACTGCATTGCACGGTAATGCTTGATCGAGATCAGCAATCAGGAGCAAAAAGAAAGCACTGTTTCGTGATTATAATAGCAAATTCTGGAAGACAACCAAATACATCATCTGGCAGCTCAACAGCTGTTACAGCTTGGTAGTAATACCTTGGCATTTGCTATAAGCTATAACTTGAAAAAATTGATTTCTCATCTGCCAGAAACAAGAAAATGTTCTCCTTTTAACATTTCTGAAGTTTCTTTCACTGGAATACCCAGGCATTTGATCCACTTTTTTGTTTTGCTTGGTTTTTACCCTTGCTGCTTAGCTAATTGTATATCAACTTGATTCAAAAATATGTTAGAAGGAAGAATTCTGGATGCAATTTAATTAACGATGACACGCTGGGTAATAGATAGCACAAAATATTCCCAATTGTCTTCCTTGCTCATATGCACAGCCATGATCAAATAGTCATTATTATACTTCATACTTGCCTGAGAAAGGGACATTTCCAAAATAAAGTACAGTACCTTTCCATGTGTTTTGCTGTTAGTCAAGCTTTCTTTTGCTAAGTCAGAGGCAGTACACAATGATGTAGACTGAGATAATAATGCAGATAAATAACAATGCTTAACAAACCCAGTCTTTACATTACTCCTGGTTATAAGATAGGAAGAGGAAGAAGGAAGAGGTTTATGGTAATTTTTATAACTATATTAATTTTAAAAGCATTTTTTCTGTGTATAAAGAGGCTCCCTGAAAAGATAATTCTTCCAAGCATAGGGTAGTTTGTTGACCTTAAAGTAAGTATGCATCAAGGACATGGACTACTTAAAATCTGTTAGCATTTCAGCTATTCTAGTTATTTTAGGGTTAAGTAAAAGCAATACATCATAAATATTTTAGATTCTGGCATTCCACTTAGATTTTGAAGTGTCATAAACAATAATTCTCAGAAATCAATCACGCAGTACATCTCTGGGGAAAAAAAACGATATATACACAAAGGTGGTATAAGCTATCAGATAGATCTCTACCTTTACGCCTAGTGCAGTTTTCTTGGCCTCTGCTTTTAATCTTGTAGCTCTTAACATAGGTCTGGTTTTCTTATAATCTTGTTTTCCTAAAGTAGAAAAGCACATTTAATGAAAATTATGCAAAAAGTATATCAGGAATGACAGCAATTACTTCAACTGAAAAGTCAGATCTAACATTTTGAAAATATCCCACAGTCCAGCACTTTAAAGAGGAGCTACTCTGTCAGGCAGGGGCTCGATCCATGGAAAAATGATCCTTAACACAGACAACGATGGCAGCAAGCAAGAGCTGACAAATCAGTGTAGAACCTGTTACTCCAGAGGGACATCAAAATGTATGTACGGATAGCCACCCACTAGTGTAATGTTTATTAAATTGTTCAGTAAGCATCAGACAGCAAATAAGGAGATTAAAGGTAGATGACCTTTTCCCCCGACATTTCAATCAAAACAAAATTTTCATTATATTTTTTGTTGGTTAGTCATCTCTAATGCATATATATAAATGTCTTATATGGGCCATTATGGTGAGTGTAAATGTTTCATCATTCTGAACCAGAACATTATTTGCAAGTATCAGGACTCAGACATGTAGGTCAGTCCAAGCAGGCACTAATAAAACCATCACTTCACACCATCTGCTTGTGGAAACATGTGACACGGAATCTTCTAGAAGTGTCTTAGATGAACTTTTAAAATTTATGGAGACGTCTCTTACAGCCACAAAAAAGTGCACCCAACTGCTTGATTACTGTGAGTCCATATGAACCGAGTTCAGAGGAGGACACTCAAGTACTTAGAAATGGCATAAATCATTTATCTCAACTTAATAAGAAAGCATAATACACTTGATATCTCTCAGGGTTATTTTTGCTGTCTGAAAGGCCTATTACTTCTGTACTATGTACTATTAACCACAGATTCTTTACCAACAGGTACGGATACAGTCACAAAAGGAGAAAGAGAAGAACCCATGAAGAAACTGCTCAGAGGCATAGAGCCTCAGAACAACCACTTTGGCATTGCAAAAAAGTCCTTTCCATTTTTGCCCCCTAATGCATACATGCCTATATGTCCTTTTTTTTCCTATTTCCAAAGCTGAGCCATAATGCTTAAAGCAGAAATGTTTGTCCATTTTTAAACTGCTAATTTTACCTAGTTGTACATAAGCTTTCATTATTGTTACATCCAAATAATTTAACTTTTCCACTAAAACTGTGCCCAGTAGTTTTGTGTATGCAACAGTCATTTGCTCAACCAGATGCGATCTTATATTCATAACCAATAGTGCAATCTCCTCATTTTATGGGCAACTTCAAGACTGGGCTATTACTGTGCAGCGGTGAAATTCTGAAACACAAACGGGAAAAGAAAGGCTTTCTCCACTGATATACTGGATTCACGGACACGCACCTCTGCCTTTGTCTACTCCTTCTATCACTCTGCTCACATTCAATACAGAGTTCCTCTCTGCAGCGTATTGTGGATGCTTGAACTCGTATTATGAATTTGCTTTCATTGTATAATCTCTCCTCAACCCTAGGGATTATATATTGTGAGGGTCTCCGTATTATCCCTTGGTCAGATATTATTCATAAAAGACCTGAAATAACTTAGAAAATACTCAAGGGCAAAAGGAAAAATAACTGAAACCATCTATATTGAAAAAAAAAAGAAAAAAGTAAAAAACATATATCCAAGGAACCTTCTTAGAGGACAGAGTGAAGAAAAGATGACAAAATGACTATTTATGTCTGATTCTCCAATATATTCATCCAGTCGATGTATCTCACTTGCAGGACAGGACCACTGCAGCATTATTCTTCAGAATTCAATGATATCTTATAATAGGATGCATCAGGAGTGCAGTAATTTTTCTGAACAGGTAGGGCAAGGATTTCA
>NW_009721024.1:67200-80813 GCF_000703405.1 Apaloderma vittatum
AACCACCAAAATGGCTAAGTCATGAGACAAAGTCAACCAGAAAGAGAACATGTTTCTTCTCCCTAAAGTACTGCTGTTGTACTTTTGCTATGAAATAGTTAAAGAGCTGTCAGAATTTCCATTAAAAATGGCAAGAGTTTGTAACTCATAAAAATTCACTCCAGGCTGAAATTGGCATAGATATACCCCAGCCTTGATATTTTTTTTTTGTTTATTTGTTGAGAGCCAACTTTCAATAAAGTAATGCAGCTGTTCTTACTTACTTGTGAACAAACTATAGAAATTCATCCATCTGAGATGATTTAAGCACGAAAAATACCTTCATGTAGAAGTATATAACCGACGAGAACTAAGTTCAATCTCAGTTCTTTTAATTCTGGTTTCCTACTCTCCCATCTGGGATAAAGCAAGCAGGACAGTCAGAGGCTTCCCTTCCAATGATGCAACAGCATTAGATAATGAAAAATAGAAAGCTCTGGTAAGGCCCACTAGGAATGGGAAACAAGTCAGCTTCTGAAACCCACCTCCCCTTCCTCCCAGTGCCCATTCTCCCTCCTCCTCTCCTAGGCTCAATGTGAAGGTGACACAAGCTGGGATAAACATGGCACAGGAGATTCAGTTTGTGAACTGTATCTACTAGCAGAACCAAGTCTAATCCTAGAACAGCGAAAGCTTACTGGTGTTCTTTCCCTTGGTTGCAGGCACTTCGCTACTGTTGATTCCAGTACTGTGGCTATGGCTAAAACTGGATTCTACTTACCTAGAGAATACTTCTAGATTTATATTAAATCTGATATGAACAACTAACCCCTCTATATAACAAATAGGCTATTTTAGTAATGACTTTAGAGCTGGTAGTTCTCCAAATCTATGCACCTGCCATTAATTTACCACTCTCCTTGCTAAATGTGACAGCCAAAAGGAAAAAAAAAGGTAGGGAAACAGTCTGAGTCCACCAAGTGCAAAAGTTTAAAAAGGGCATCTGTGGAGTTCTTTGTAATGAAAACCAGATACAGCAATTGTACTAAAAGACTCTTAAAACATCTGAACTTTCTGAGGCCTTGGGAAAGACATCTGCACTACAGGACTATAAAGAACTATGAAATGCAAAGCCTCACCACGTGAATACTGATCATTACCACCTGGAAAACAAGCAGAAATAAGTAATACAGGCTCCCGATGTTCTTTTGGGCCTGCAAATTCAACCAGTTGGAACACGTATATTCACACTCCCAATGTTTTCTAGTTTTATCTCACTTACCCTGCAAGCTTTCTTGTACGTTTATCTGCTAGAGTCATCAGCTTAAGCTATTTCTTCTTCCCAGGAAGTGACCGTCAAAGCCAGTTATGACAGACTCATCAGACAAAGCCCCATTTGTCTGCTTTAACCAAAGTCTATTCAAGACACTGAGTTTTCCTAAGGGAACACTCAAAGGCAAGAAGAAGCAGCCAAAAAGATAGAATTGGAAATTTTCCAGACCAAATCTTACTTTTTTGTAAGCAAAATCCTTTCCTCTTCTACTTCTCGTTATTGTTATCAATTTGTCATCTCTTCCCTCAAACTCTAGCATCAGCTTTTCTTTATGTTATTTTTAGAACTACCCCAATTTCCTTTTTTTTGCCACTTCTTTACAACTTTTCCCAAGTCCATCACTTTCCATTTATAACACTAAAGAACTAGTCAATTAGAAGTTTTTTATTAGTTATCATGATAAGTTATTATCACTGACTACAGCCATCATCTCTTTGCTTGTCCTGCCTCCTACCAGTCCTGCCCAAGACCAGGTGCAAAGACCATCCACCATCCACCATCCACCTTTCCATTTCAGTGCTTGAAGCTGCCTTGGCTCATCGGAAGCTCTCCAGAGCTCACCTTTCATCCTGCTCCTTCCTTCCATCTATCACCCCGCCCCTTCCTGCACAGTTTTTCTACTTCTTTGGTGGCAAAATGACCTCAGCAGGAGCTGAACTGAGTTGTGCCCTGTTTACAGATCCTGCCTGGAAAGCTTTCCACACTAAGAAATGAAGACTATTCTACTAGCTGTAGGATTAGAAAAGCGCAAAGATAAGGGTGAAATATAGCAACTTTTGGAGCTACTAAACACAGTCATATCATGGAAAATGCAAGTGTCTCCCTCAGAGTGCACATAAGGGATTTATACAATATGCAACGTGAGTTTGTTTCTCTTCATGTAATGAAGATTAAAAAATCTACAGAAGAATTTTTATGATTTATCTCTACTCACAAGGGAAATTGAGATCTCATATATCAGCTATTCAATAATTTTAATAACAGATTAGAGATGATCTGATCTTGTCTACTCAGTATTCTTTTTAACTAAACCTCCAATGACACTATGATTAATGCAAAACTTAAATTATACATATGAGATAGACAAGTTAATTAAGTTCTAGGTGACCATTTTTTTTTTAGTCTACAGAAATACCGTGACATTACCAGGTAGTATGTGTAACACCATAATATTGTGTACATACCAAGCTCTGTTACACACGTAACTGAGAATGCAACATGTTGAGCTCTATACTTAAGAAAACTGGCTACATTTAAGATTATGTTTAAAGATGCTGCCATTTGAGAAACAACCTGAACAAATCTATAGAATAACTTCACGAGAAAAAACATCAGATTCCCAACCCTTCCAGATATTTACTCTTTCATTCTAACAATAGTTCATTACAGGAATTGAATTACAGACTAAAGACTGCCTCTCTGCTTTCCAATTCATCAGGCTTAAGCAGAAACAGGACTGCATCTTTGGCCTTTGTTGATGCTGCTGTCCAAGCTTATTATCATATGAATATCTGGTTATTGTTTTATAAATGTTCACATTTTGGGAGCTCCCTGCTTTCTTTTCTCTCAGTAGACTTTACAAAATCCACCTTCATTATCATCATGTGGCAGCATTGCTCTTCGCCTGCATTTGCTACTTTAAAAATTAATGCACTGCTATTTTCTGAATACTGTACTGCATAAGCTGCTTATGAGTACATTATGCTATCAAGCAAGCACATGCAGAAAAGCTTCCTAAACTGTTATTCTTTCAATGAAAATACAGCTGGTTCTGCTTCAAAGGCACTTCTTTTCACCTGCAAATGGACTTGCTCCTACACTTATTCCTCAATTCATTGTCCTTTATTTGTGTCTGCAAATCTTTAATTGCCTTTAATTAGAAAAAAGTAAATTCAGTGCTTTAATCTTGCAAATACATTCAATCATAATTCTGTCTGGGATGAATACCAAGTTCTATTCACTGACTGATCTTTATAACAAAGGTATATAAATTTATTGTCCGTTTATATAGACCACACCAATTAAGCCACAATGGAAAAGCAAATAGATAAGAGTCAAAATATTTGAAATGAGAAATGTGCAATCTAAATTTAATTACTCAGACAAATTATTTGAAGATGAGTTATTTACAGCACACCAAAAAACCTGACAGGTAGTAAAATCTGCTAATCAACATTACAGATTTAAAATTCCTTTCAACACTTTCACTATAATTCGTATCAACCAACAAACTGCTCTCCTGAATCTTTCTGTGCTGGTATCATAGTCATAATAAAAACATTAGTAAGAAATTTTCCATACAGTAGCAACCCATTTCATCATTTCAGTATTGTTTCAGATGTAATAAAACTACAACTACTAGGTAAATTTTAGTTACTAGTGCTAGTTTAATTAAAGTACATTAACATAACTGATGCCAAACCCCCTATAAAAAATGTATACATAGCCAATTAGAAACTAGAGACACTGTGGCAAGGTTTACTGTCAAATTGGAAGTGGAATCACACACCTAGTTCAGCTAGAATCAATCGTTCTTACTATGACTATTGATTTGAATTAGTGAAGGTTCCAGGAACAGCCCACAAAAACCCAAAGAACAAACACAGAACAAGAATCATAGAATCGCAGAATCATAGAATGGCCTAGGCTGGAAGGGACCTTAGAGATCATCTAGTCCAATCTCCCTATCATGGGCAGGGATGCCTCTCAACTAGATCAGGCTACTCAAGGCTCTGTCCAAGAAAATGGTCCTGTGGTCTTCTCAGGGTTTCCACAGTCTGACATGGAGCATCCCATCCTTTTCCCTGCTGTAACAGGAGGAAGGGAAAAATTAGATCTTGCTGGCAGGGGCGAAGGTCCATAATGGAGGAAGGCTCAGCCTCCTTACCTGCAAGACACAGAAGGTCACAGCCATTGCACCTGACTTCAGTTTTAGGTGACTATTTGTTTACGTCTCTACTTCCCATAGACAGACTTATCCAACGAGTGAGTGACAGCAGCCTAGGAGTGCCCAAAGCACTCCCTACCCGTGTCTATTTTACTGTCGTTAAGAACACAGCCTAGAGATGTCCATCACCCAAGTCAAGTGGTTTAGTTTCACCTCTAAAGTTAGGCAGACAAGGCAAACAGATCTAAATGACAAGTGAAGGAGACCGGGTTTCCTACCTGATTTTATCTGGACTCTCAGGACATTTGCAGACATGGACAAATTACGTTTGAAGTAATTATCTTAAGTATTACTGGCGCTAGTATAGAGAGAACATCACAGAACCATGAAGAGACTGTAAAATGCATCTAAAATCACAGCTTGAATGCCACATTTGCTCAGCTATGCCACGTTGGTTCCCAAGCCAGTAACCTATGTCTGTACTACAGAGTGACTGTTGTGAAGATGTACTATAATTATCACACTGCTTCTTCAGAACCATTCCTGTGTATTAGCTATGGTCCCTGGGGCTTTAAGCTACAGTCTCACAGGACAGTTTACGTTAGAAGGGATTTCTGGAGGTCATCTCATTTAACCCTCCACTCAGAACAACAACTTCTAAACTGGATCCAACCTGAAAGTTACTCCAGATGCTCAGGAAATTAGTCTAGATGAGTTTTGAGCATTTCCAAATGTCGAGATTCCACAACCTCTTTGAGCAACCTTTTCCAACATTTGACCATCCTTGTAAAAACATTTTTCTCCTACCTAACTGGAACTTCCATGTTCTAACTTGCCTCTTGTTCTACCACTTTTGCACCTTTGCAAAAAGTTAGGCTTCACCCTGTCTGTAGTATTCTATTAAATATTTTTAGACAACTATAGTATCTCAGCTGAGCCTTCTCTTCTTAAGAGCTTATAGTGGTTTGACCCTGGCTAGTGGCCAGGTGTCCACTCTGTCACTCCCCCTTCTCAGCTAGACAGGGGAGAAAATATAACGAAGGGCCCATGGTTTGAGATAAGGATGGGGAGATCACCCACATCTGCTGTTCCAGGCAAAACAAGACTTGATTTTGGGGAAATTAGTTAAATTTATCAACAATCAAAATCAGAGAAGAGTAATGAGAAATAAAACTAGATCTTAAAAATAAGACCTTCCTCCCACCCCTCCCTTCTTCCTGGGCTTAATATCATTCCCAATTTATCCACCTCCTCCCCCTGAGTGGAGCAGGCAGTTGGGGAACGGAGGTTGAGGTCAGTTCATCTGCTCCTTCTTCCTCTGGGGGAGGAATCCTCACTCTTCTCTTGGGCCATTGTGGGGTCCCTCTCACGGGAGATGATCTTTACACACTTTCTCCAACGTGAGTTCTCTCATGAGAGACAATTCTTGACAAACTGCCCCAACATGAGTCTCCATGGGGTGCAATCCTTAAGGGGAAACTGTTCCAGCATGAGTACCTACAGCATCACGAAAGTCCTGTCAGCCAGCCTGCTCTGGCACGGGCTTCTCTATCTCCACAGGCTACAGGCTCTGGCAGGAGCCTGCTCCAGTGTGGACTTCCCACAGGGTCACAGCCCCCCTCAGGCATCGACACACTCTGACATAGGATCCTCCATGGGCAACAGGTGGATATCTACACCCTGTCACACCCATGGGCTGCAGGGGGACAGCCTGCCTCACCCTGGTCTTCACCACGACTCAGGGGACTTTCTGCTCTGACATGTGGAGCACATCTGCCCCCTCTTCTTCACTGACCTTGGTGTCTCACTTCTCTCTCTATCTGCCAGTTGTCATGTGGCACAGTTCTTTTTTCCCCTGCTTCTTAAATATGTTTTCACAGAGACGTCCCTATCCTATCATTTCTGATAGGCTCAGCCTTGATCAGGGTTGGGTCAATCTTTGGAGCCGGCTGGCATTGGCTCTGTCAGAGGGAAACTTCCAGCAGCTTCTTGCAGAAGCCACCCCTACAGCCCCCCCCCCACTGAAATCCAGCCAGGCGAAAACAGCATAAGATGAACAAAATTTTTGTGAAGATGGGCAAAACATTTGCCTTTTCTCAGTCATCAGGTAACACTTCCCTGGAACCAGCTAAATGGCTGACAACTCAGGGAGAATTTGGCCATAAAACAGCAGTGTCTGAAATACATCAGTGTAACTATAGTAATGTATCTATAGCAATGTAAATAAAGTGCACCAGAGGAATCCAGTAGGGTCTGTAAACAGCAAGTCAATGGACTAAAGAGTTCAAATCAGGTTGTACTTTCAAGAATTCCAGAACTTTAGAGTAGTTGTTTTCTTAATAGGAGGGAATACAAGTATTTTCTTCCTACGTGCCCTGGGACTCCTCAGAACTGGCCTCTATCATCTCATACACAGTGGCAGAATTTTTCTTTAAGTGCCTTTATTAATGCCAGAAAGTTAGGTGTCTGTCATGGGGAAAGAAGTGTTTTCTCAAGTGCTTTGTAACCTCACCCAGATCCATAAAGGTTCCTAGGTTCTTCATTTCTAAGGTGCATGTACAGAAGTATATGGTTAAATATAGTGGAGAGATTTTAAACTACTCAATGTATATTAATTGAGTAACAGAATTTCAGTCCAACCAAGCTCTGTGAAACTCTGCTTACACACAGCATGTCTTAAACATGCTTGCCTCTATAACTTTAAAACTGGAAATCACTATTCATTTAGGATGTTAGAGGAACCTCAGAAAAAGCAAAATTCCAGAGGAAACAGAATTCCACAGGTCTAACCTCAGTTAAAATCAGAAAGCAAATCGCAAATCAGTAACAAAGGTACAATCTACATTTGAGAATTGAGGACAGAATTTTAGCTCTCTCTATCTACAGAGTGAGCTCTGAAGAATTTATTCTTCTTGTTTGTACTCTTAGTGTCACACAGATGTATTCAACGACCATTCTTTTCCTGAGAAGGAGAAGTGAGATTTTCTTATTTTTAATTGCTATGATACCAAATGGAGTTTTTGGAGTCTTAGGTTAACAGAAACATTTTGATATGTCTTACACCTACTCAAGAGTATGTCTGTAGTCACAAAAGGAATGAAAACCCCCCACAGCCTCTCTCTATTTTATTCAGGTTTAATGGCAGCTCAAATCACTGACCATTTTTCAATCTTGAGAGACGGAACAGCTTGACACTAATAATACATTTGCAAAGGACACATCATCATTTAACACAACATTAAGTGCTCAGGGACAACTTTTTACTGTAGACACAATGTGCTCTGAGCTCAGGGTTGACATTTAATGCTACAAAGATAATCTAACCAGTCATTCATGAGAGCTAAATTAATTTTCAAGCAACTATATTTCAGCTTTAAGCCAACTAGAAGGATGCATTAAAATGAATAAGTTTCTTTTATGCTGCATGTAAGATTAAAAAAAAATCCCCAAAATATAAAGCATTCTTAAGTATACCAAAATATATCCATTTAATTATTCCTATCTTTCCCTGGTTCCAAAACAGAAGTCTGGTAATATTTGTTAAATATAATACTCTGACTGGAAACAGAATCCCTTAGAAAATCCCTCAGAGTTTGCTATGAGTTGCCACGAAAAGCAGCATTTCATTAAAGACACGCTTTACATTTAAAATTTGTACTAGATGTACGTTGATTGTAATGAGTAATTAAATTATTTAAATTAGCACCTTTTCTGAGACTCTTTATAATGAATAAAAAAATATCTATACAAGTAACTGAGAAAACAAATTCAGAAAACTCATTACCAATAATGTACGAAACAAAAAAGTAATATCAATACTTTAAATCAGCTAGCTAGTCAGATAATGTCACTGTTTTCAATACTTGTCACCGATACAGACTTGTAAGACACATCCAGAAACTGTGCTCCACACAGGGACCACAGAGTCACAGAAGAAAGGTCCTTAAGAATAGAGGTGGCACAGCCTCACCAGCTTTCCCTCGGTACTTCATTATTCTGTTATCAAAAGTTTCCTCAGGCCCAACACCTAACTCAAATCTCCCGTACTGAATTCTCAACACATTACTTTTTGTAATATTCACCACAGACCTGGAGGACAGGTTATTTATTTATTTATTCATTTCTTCTTTGCATACGGCTTTTATATATGTAATGACATTACATCTCTCAAGTGTTCTGCTCTCCAGACTGAACAAGTCCTTCAGTCACAGTTCTTGAGTCCTTGCTGTCTGAGCTCTTTTTGCTCTCCTCTGGACTTGTTTTTCCAGATTGTTGTACAAAATTGGACACAGCACTTCATCTGAGGCCTTACTGGTATCTTTTATACATATATGCTCATATTCCATCACAGTCTGCCAGTGATTCTGCTCACTGTTACAAACCCCTTCTCCAAAATTATTGCCTAAGCATTTCTTACCCATACTCAGTGTAGGTTGATTATTTATACTAAAGCTAAGAAACTTGGCCTTTCCTTTGTTGGATTATATTCTATTTTTCAAAGCCACTTCATCAATTTCTGGAATTCAGTTTGAATTTTAACCTTCCACTCTTACCTCTTTACTGCCTCCTGCACTGGTACACCTTACAAACTAAATTCATCACCCCACTTGCAATTAAAATATTGGCTCCAGGAGATAACGCTCTGGATCCCTCATTACACCTTTACAAACAAACCATTAATAACTACTGAGAACAACTTCCATACCAGTTTGGTGCCCATCTTGCAGTAGCTTCATATTCATGCATCTCTATTTTGTTTACTGGAATACATTGTCAAAAAGCCTTGACCAGGTCAAGGCATATGGCACCTCTTCCTCCTCCCCATCGATAAGGTCTGCTACTCTGTGAGAGATGAAAATAGAATTGATTTGACAAATCATGTTGGCTGCTGCTTACCTCCTTGTTGTACTGTAGGTGCTTACAAGACACTGTCTGTCCCTGTCCTGAAAATCTTACTGTGAAGGATGAGGAAGCTGCATTCAGTAATTTATGAATATTACACATCCCATCTGTTTGCTTGTTACTGTGATGTTGGCTTTGTAGCTACTAGAGGTAATATAAAAGCTAGCCAATGCTTAGGCAGGAAGGTAGGAAAACACTACTAATAGTTCTCCACTGAGAGCACTTAAAGACAATAAAGGAAAATATAGAGACTGATGACCAAGTCATCCAATTCTGTTGCCCACAATAAAGCATATCCATGTAACAGATGTTCCACGAAACATCTTCTCTGTTCTTATGCCCGTAACTACATAGCCAGAAATTTCTGCCATTGTCTTACATAAATTACTTTCTTTTGACCTTAAACAGAAAAGGAACAACTGAGGTCACAGGAGCAAGTAAAAGATTCCCTACTGGGGTGGTTTTTTAGGGGGGGAAAAAAAAAAAGCAACACACTTGCAAATGATTCTAAGACCATGATCAAAAGGAAAGTCGAAGAAAACACATTCAACAGCCCCAGCCTATCTGAACCAGCAAGAAACTCTTCCAGACATTATCTCTGGCAATAAGTTTAACCTCTGCAGCAAATGAACAGGACCAAACCAAACACTGCCTGAAAAACATTTTCAATACCAGTAATTTGAAATTTATTCCAAATTACTCTGGTGCTATTGCCACACAGCATCACCCAGTCATTCACAACAGTGGTTGCTGAATAAGCACCACAACATCAGTAAGTACTGTAACAACAATATTAAACATTCTGTTTAAAGTGTCAGTGCTGTTTCAGGAGAGGAACATCTCTCTCCCTCCGCTGTAGTTAATGACGCTCTAGTTGATGTATCCAACCTTTTTAGGTGACTGAGTGGGGCCTGTCCCTGGGGATGTTACAGTGGGACTGTGGTACCACATGGATCTAGAGTCATCCCTTCTCCCATGCCCCAACTCCTCCACGAGCACACTCTCAGGAGCCACAGACCTCCCCAAGCAAACCTGACCACCTGTTCTGCTGTGGGACTTTGCTTAGTGGGGGATGGTGACAGTCCAAGAAGGGAAGGACACCACCTGCCACCCACAGCTTCCCTTTCCCCAGCTGGAACAGAGAGATGTTGGAGGTGCCACGGAAAACCTGAGCAACTTGGGAAGCAGATGAGGCCATATGAAATAGAGTAGAGGACCTCTACCACAGATACCACCTCGCATTCATTTCTAAGAGAGCTTTCTGTTCTCACACACAATAGGATAGCAGTATTTGAATGGTATTAGTACATCAGTCAGAGTTCAATCATATATCTGATTTCATAAAAACAAAACAAGCATTGCAGCAAACAAAGAACATTTACAAAGTTGCACGATGATCCAGGGACAGAGCCTCAGGGACACTGCAGATCAGGAGGAGCTAGGGTCACTTTCAAACTCCTGCCTTCTTGAGATAAAAACCAGTTTAACGTTAGCCTGCATCCTTGCTACCAAGATTGAAGGTTGGACTAGATGATCTTCAGAGGTCCCTTCCAACTCCCTAACATTCTGTGATTCTGTGACGATTAAAAAATATTCTTTGCTTCAGATTGACTCACTGTTAATTCATCACTGGTCACAACTTGCTAAAGAAAAGCTTCTCAAGACTGAACTAAACAAAGCCAGGACTGGAGCTAAAACTTGTGGGTAACAATGGACTAGAAGTGTGGATTTAGTCCAAGTATGGGATTCATGGTGTTCACATAGGAGCAGAGAAGCTGCAAGAGCTGAGGGGGACACGCTATGAATGATCACAGCCACGTTTAAAAACGGAAAAAGTAGGGGAAGGAAGAAGACACCTGGGTGAAGAGATTTGTATGAGGTCAGGCACCAGATGATGGCACAACCGTGATCCTGAATGCCTTAACCCCTGATCCAGTGTCTTATCCAGTGGATAATGCTTTTCTCAGAATTGAAAATAAATTGGATGCCGTCTGCCAAAATGCAGTAATACCTTACTAGTAAGTTAAATCATTCGGGACCAGCTGCATATTACAAGACCATCCCAAAATACAAGTTGTAATTTATTAATTCTGCCTAAGTAAAAGGTTTCCAGTAATACTGTCAGCATTTGCAGTTCTCACTTCAATGAAGCACATTCTGAAGGATGCTTTGTCAGACCTATATATCACTGTCACTCCAGGAGTCAATGCACTGACAGTCTTAGCAGAGGTGGATGTTACAGAATACTGTGAAAGTGATTATGTAAGATGGAAAAGCAGGTTTTTGGAGGCTCACTCCAGTAATGCAGAAATCAGAGGCTTTTAATGGAATTAGCGGAGAAGGGTACATCTCCTGTACACATCACCATTATCCCTTGGGATCCTAAAATTACTTGTGAAGAATAATCTCTCCAACTCACTCATAATTTTAGCATTCCAAAGAACTACATATCTTCAATTCACCCATAATTTAAACTTCTTTCCTGCAATAGAAACACCACCTGACAGGTCTTAACTAAAAGTGAATGACAGCAATAGCAGCTTACTTAAAAGTGTAAAAGAAATGCATATTTATGAGCATCCAGAGTAATGGTGTACGGACCTCAGAAGTAAAGGTCTTTAAGGCATATTAGAAGACACAATTTTACTTTCTAAAGCCAAACTTTGGGCTACAGCCAGTGATGAGATCTGTGTTTGTGTTAAGACAATAGGATAGAAGGGCCTGGCTAAATTTAAAATTTCTCTTTATTTTTCCAGACATACTACTCCATCCTTTTCTTTTCCCTTTCTGAAGGCTCACTGAAAAAGGCACTACATGTGTGTATTAAAACGTGTAAAATAATGGCATCTTACTCCTGACTTCAGGAGTGGACTTGCTGCCTTATGCATGAATGTCTGATATCATTTACAAATACTGCAATCTTCAGTACATATTGAAGACTAGTTAGGCTTTACTTCATACCTTCTCTTTAAGTGTGTAAATTTGTCAAGTAACTTAAATGCTGTATTTTTCCTATCACTTTGCCATCAGAGTGATGGTAATGAGTTTATCTGAAACCTTTCGATTTTATTTCATCATTCGCACCAGCATCAGTGCCCTGTTGATGTTTTAATGAATAAAGTCAGTCGGTTTCAGTAATAATCTTACTGTGAACATGATTGTAATATAAACAATTTAAACAGTGAAAGGCATGTATTAGGACAATATTTTCAAAGAAGCAAAGACTGCTCCCAGCATCATCTTTTCCAGAACTTTATTCCACAGGATGATCTTTTAAGTACACTGTCTCTTGTAGGAAACATACAAAAGCTGTAGAGAGTGCTAAGGAAAATAGTCTACCGTCTGGAAAACTGTTCAATCAAAGCAGATAAAGCATGGAGCTGTTTTCTATTCCTAAATCTTCCATAAAATTACTGTATGACCTTGAGAAATCTCTTTTCCTTGCAAGACTTTGGTACTTACCAAAAACTCTGAGATCCTGGTCTAATGGTGTAATAGAAGTGAAAACCACTCCTAAGTGTTATCTATTAGAGATGATTCACTGATGGTCTGTATTAATTTCTTTTTAAAGATATTAAAATTACATTTACAAATATAATGAGAAACAATTAAAAGAAGTACCTGAAAAAGTAGTTGAAACTGCTACTGACCCTTAAAGTCAATTTCTTATTCATTAAAAATGGATGTTAAATAGTTGTAAAACCATAGATGAACTGATTTCAGTTTCTGGAATTAAAAGCATACAAAATTAAACAGTGTGCAAGTGTGCAGTGTGCACTTGCAGCCCAGAAAGCCAATCGTGTCCTGGGCTGCATCAAGAGCTGCGTGGCCAGCAGGTCGAGGGAGGTGATTCTCCCCCTCTACTCCGTTCTCATGAGACCCCACCTGGAGTACTGTGTCCAGTTCTGGAGCCCACAGCACAAGAAAGATATGGACATGCTGGAGCGTGTCCAGAGAAGGGCCACAAGGATGATCAGAGGGCTGGAGCTCCTCTCCTGTGAAGACAGACGGACAGAGTTGAGGCTGTTCAGTCTGGAGAAAAGAAGGCTCCAAGGAGACCTTATTGTGGCCTTCCAGTATCTCAAGGGGGCCTACAAGAAAGCTGGTGAGGGGCTTTTTAGGATGTCGGGTAGGGATAGGACTAGAGGGAATGGATTAAAGCTAGAGATGGATCGGTTCAGATTGGATGTTAGGAAAAAGTTCTTCCCCATGAGGGTGGTGAGACACCGGCACAGGTTGTCCAGAGAGGGGGTGGCAGCCCCATCCCTGGAAGTTTTTAAGGCCAGGCTGGATGGGGCTCTGGGCAGCCTGATCTAGTGGGGGATGTCCCTGCCCATGGTGGGAGTGGTTGGAACTAGATGATCTTTAAGGTCCCTTCCAACCCTGATAATTCTATGATTCTATGGTTCTAATTAAAAAGAAAACTAACTTTTAGCTACGCTTGTTTCCTCACAAGCTGTTTATTTGGACTCTGCTCTGATCACAAAGGTTCTATGTAACCCCACATCACCA
>NW_009721025.1:0-4121 GCF_000703405.1 Apaloderma vittatum
ATTACTTTAACAAAAAGAGGAGGCCTCATGGGGAAACAAGTCCAAATTTCAGGCGTATGAATGCACATTGTCAGATAGCTGTGTCATGACACGTTTCACCTATTGGACATTTCTGTTTTTTGCTTTCATTATGCTAAAATGAATTCATGATACTCACACTTCTAATAGCACAGGTCCAAATTTTTCCTTTCTTTTTCAAAATAATACAAAGACATGGAGAATTTAGATTCAAGAGACAGTGTTCTATAACTTAGCAAGACCAAGTGCACATCTGAGTTAGAAGGTTTTTATGAATCTTTCAAATAATTTTTTTTCTCCATTTGGCTATGTCTGTCTTGGACATGAAAAAATATACCTAAAATAACAAACTTCTGAAAAGTGTTAAAACTTGTTTCTTATATGTCATGACTGTGGGTTCTGTGCTCTATCTTGCAGATATTGATTTGTACATTAAATCAAATTTGTAATGGTTGTGGCTTTTATTCTTTATCCTTCTGCTAAGTGGGAATCATAATCCAAAATCAATATGTATTACCCAGCAGATAGAAAAACATCTATGTGAACTGTGCACCATTTATGAAGTTTTCTTGTTCTTATATGCAATATGTATACCATTCTTGAGTCTCACTCTGATGTCAATGCTATTTTTAAAAAGTGTCAATATTATGCTAGCATTTTATTTATGTAACTTCTTGTCTTGCTAAGAATATGTTTTTCCTTTTTGTAATGTATTGAAGCCTACCCGAAGTCATGAATCAGACTACACCTCAACTACATTTGATCAGATTTTATTCATTATCAGACAATTATGGTATGTGCTGGGAACATAAACCAAGCACAAATAATTGTAAAGGGGAGGCCTTACTCAAAACCTTGCAACAACATCTGCCTTCCTTTAACAGTGTAGATGTACATGGGGAAGAAATCAAGCTACATCCTTCTTAACATATTTAGGATGAGATATCAGAAGGTGAGAGAAACCCATGTAGAAATTGATATGTGGCTTTAAATATGGAGAAGGTCAAAGGTATTGTCCAGGGGTAACGGACCAGCAAGGCTTTTGGAAAGTTAGTCTGACTATCCAAGTTAGAAAGCAATAAAGAAACAAACTTCTTGATAGGAAGGCCTCCCCAGGAGCCCAGCACACCGCAGAAGATTGAGCCCAAGGTGGAAGCACTGTGTGAAAGCCAGGACATCAGCCAGGGCTAGGGTAGTTTGTCCAGTTGTAAGGAATCCTGCTTCTCCAAGGTTGCTGTGATGCTCAAGTTGCACCTGGGGCTGTGGCTGGTGGGAGGGTTTCTGCATGGCATGTTCATGAATGTGTGTGTTGTAGAACAGAAGTTGCTACCCACCCACCATAGTCATCCTGGTTCACAAATAAATTTTAAATTTTATGGGATGGACTGCTGTGTCTTTGTCCTTGTGGTTATACTACTCCTAAATTCTGTTATGACAACTTTTCTGCTCTGTAGTTTTACTTAATCCTACTTTTTGTTGTTGGTTTTACTTTCCATCTTCTCAGCCTTCTGCCTCTACATTATAATCTCTCTCAGTGCGATTTAGGGTCTGATATATTTTCAGCCCTGCAATATGTGCTCCATTTCCTGCAACAATTCAGATTCTGTCTTTTCAAGATTTTGGTTTGCCTTTATTTTCCTGCGGCAGGAAAAATTTTTCTAGTGACTTGTCTGAACATTTCCTATCTAAAGCTGTATATAAGACTATGCTTTAACTTTAAAATATTTTTCTGTATTTTTAGGTATCACATTAACTTGTCTGTGACAAAAGGATGTCTATAGAACAAGGACTTCTCTAATTTTCAGAGTAACCAAAGCATGGTGTTGAAACATGCACTGTTCTTGGAAATTTAAAAATCCTTTTTAAATCTAAACCAAGATGTAAATCTAATGCTATTTTTTTTCTTGATTGTGCACTTCTTGAAGATTTTGACAGGTTTCTGATACCTGTTACAGTCTGATCTCAGGCTAAGGACTTGTCAAATCTTTCAGAACAGTCTATTTGCCTCAACACTCTCAAATATGTTCTACAGGAATCCACCTCTTGGATTACAATACTTTGGTAAATTTTAGTAACATGATATGTTAACTAACTTGTTCTTATTTAACTGTTGATTCTTAAATTAATCTCATATTGTGCAATATTTAAATGATAAAAGTTACCTTATTCCATTTTTCTTTCTAGAGTTTCCTTTGGCTTCACAAAGACACAATTATCTTGCTTGAACCTTTTCAGTCATCTGCTGTACTCATGGAGAGTTTCAGCCTCTTTAGGTTTTAAATTCATTCTCCACATTGTCCAATTATTCCTCTTCTATTCCACTGTTTCTGAAGTCACTTTTCTTTTTCTTTACTCCTGATACCATGCTGTAATTATAGACAGTGACTGGAGAGAACTCTGTCTCAAAGATTATACTCTGATGAGCTTCTAATGTAATAATTTTACTTAATGGATCTCGGTCAAATATCAAGTATCCCAAAATTCGCAAAGATTTCTCCAGCATCTAGATGTGATTTAATAACTTGGGTTAATTTTTACAATTTTCTCAGAATCTTTTGAAATTATCCACACTCTTTACTTACCGGTCCAATAAATGTCTAATGTAGTTACAATTAATTGGTAGGAGCTGATAACACGGACTCACTGTTTTCTTTTAATATTATAACTGCAGATGGTGGTACAGCTGCTCGCCTTTAATCCTGCTCTGTTAAGCCTACTGGGAAAAGCCACCCAGCTCAGGAGAGACTTTGTTTCAGTCTCCTCCTTGTCTGCAGATTTTCAGACTTTTGTCTTCAGATGCTGAGGAGAATGCTGACAAGATCAGGCCCATTATCTTAGCCTCAACATCATGATAAGAGAGAAATTCGAAGACTAGTTAGGAAGAATGCAGAATAATATCCATCCTTCTTTATAGATAGACACTTTACTGGATAATAAAAAGACATGCTGATGATATAAGATGTTCTTGATATACATAGAAGCAGTAGTAAAGTATGAATGTAAAAAGAAAAATAGTACAAGGAATTGTATCTTTGCAGTTGATCAGGTACCATGTCTTCCATTGGAATGGTTGCGCAAATACTTGCTGTTTCCCGAAATAAATTTAGTTCAAAGAAAATAACTGAGTGCCTTAACGACGTGCCTAAATCCAAAGACAATTCACATATCAGTAGATTCCCAGTACTGAAAGTACCAAAACATTTTTTCATATATCAGTTTTCCAAGAAACAGTTATATTATAATTGCTAAATAGCTAAACATTGACATGTATACGATTATGTTATAATGTGTAACTATGGATGCCTATACAGAATCGTGAGTGATACTATACGCAAGCAGATAATTTATTTGACAATAACTTCATATATTTGTATAGCCAGTAAAATGCCAGTGTAGAAATTACTGAATAAGGTGGATGTTTTTTAAAAACCAAAACCTAGAAAATTATACAACAGTCAAGAAGGGCAAAAATGGGCCTTGAAAAATTAAGTCAAACTTTTACTTTACCTTTCTTTTTTCAAGAATTTGTTTTCTGATACTGTTTAAATATAAGTGAAAAGAACATTAAAGTAACAAGAGAGTCTGTATAAAGAAAAAACAAAGTATACACATATTGGCTTGGTAATACAGAAAAGAGAATACAAGAACCGAATAGAGCAATCTGTATTTTTTGTGTATAATTTTTCCCCAGTGAACACACAGTGCATTTAAAATTAAATTTATTTGAGGAAGTAGAAACCTTTCTTTAGGCAACAATTTTAAGTGTTATATGGAAGAACCAGACAAATAGGGTTTTTTCCATCTACAAATGAAGTGGAACAATTTTCTCCCTCACACAGTCCAGTATCAGAGAGTACATTACGACTGTGATTTTGTGAACATCAGTTCGTGAAAACTGAATTCTGGGTTACATTTGATAAGATTATATCTTCCTGGAAAAAGCAAAACCCAAACAAACAAAAAACCAAAGCACCAAAGAAATAACTTTAGAACACTATATACTTAATTAAGAGAGGCAGTAATAATAATATTCCTTCCTTTCTTTTGAGAAACTCTGCAGTCATGTCATATTCAACTTAAATGGTTATCCTCTGCAGGGAAAG
>NW_009721025.1:4152-16602 GCF_000703405.1 Apaloderma vittatum
CTCTATTGCTGTATTTTCTCTGGAATATCTTGCATTTCCTCTAGCTTCTCTGTTTTGCCTTGCAACCAAACTGTCTATGAAACAGAGGGCACTGGCCATGGGAAAAGCAGTCTTACTGCCTGGACGTAATTTCTTTATAAGGGTAGTAAAAAATAAGGCTTCACCACTGTTTTGGTTTTGAACATAGTTTTTGTGTCTTCCCTCTTGCTTCTATTATCCCTCTTACTGGGGTTTTCAATGATCCTTTATTTTTTTTTTCCTTGAGGAAAATAAGGGAAAAAACCTCCCTCTTCTCAATGTGGCAAAAAGAGACAAAATTCTTGCAAGTTAACCTCCAAAAAGAAACAATTCCTGCCACTTTGACTCTTGAACTCCAATTCCACCCTACTGGAATCTTGAACTTGTGTTAGTATCAAAAGTTCTGAAGCTTGAAGTATTACAAGCAATGTAAACTGGAATTTTTCATTCAGGGAAAGTCACAGATGATGGAAAACAACAGAACAATTTAAAATGCAAAAGTAAAGCCTTTTATCTTTCATTTTCAAGTACACTTTTGGAAAAAAAAAGTGGATTTGATTTAGACTTTTTAAACTTAATGCAGTTTATACAGAATCACAGAACTATTTAGGTTGGAAAAGTCCTTTAAGATCATCAAGTTCAACTGTTGACTTAGTAATGCCAAGTCCACCACTAAGCCACTAAACTATGAACATCTACACTTCTTTTAAATACTTCCAGGGATGGTAACTCAACCACTTCCCAGGGAAGCCCGTTCCAGTGCTTGACAACCTTGTTGGTGAAGAAATTTTTCTATTATCCAGTCTAAACTTCCCCTGGTACAGCCTGAGGCCATTTCCTCTTGTTACACAGGAAAAGAGATGGACTCTCACCTCACTACACTGTAGAGAGCAATAAGGTCTCCCTTAAGTCTCCTTTTCTCCAGGCTAAACAACCTCAGTTTTATCAGCCACTCCTCATAAGACTTGTTCTCTAAACCCTTCACCGGGTTCATTGCTCTTCTTTGCACATACTCCAGCACCTAAATGTCTTTATTGTAGTGCAGAACACAAAATTAAATGCAGGATTCGGTGTGCAGCTTCACCAGTGCCAAGTACGGGCGGATAAGCCCTTCCTTCCCTACTCCTGCTGGCCACAGTTTTTCTCATACAGGCCAGGATGCTGTTGGCCTTCTTGGGCACCTGGGCACACTGCTGGCTCACATTCAGCCAGCTGCCATCAACACCCCCAGATCCTTTGCTGCTGGGCAGCTTTCTAGCCGCTCAAGCCACTTCCCAAGCAAGGTGACCAAGTTAGTGAATGAGAAAATCTGTAGATATTGTCTACTTTGACTTTAGCAAAGTCTTTGATGCCATTTCTCACAGCATTCTCCTGGAGAAATTGGCTGCTCATCACTTGGGCAGGCATATCCCTCTCCGGTGAAAATCTGGATGGAAGACCATACCCAAAGAGTGATGGTGACTGGAGCTAAAACCAGCTGGCAGCCAGTCACAAGTGGTGTTCCCTAGGGCCCAGTACTTGGGCGAGGCCTGTTTAATGATCTAGATGAGGGGATAAAGTACACCCTCAGTAACTTTGCAGAAGCCACCAAGTTGGATGGGACTGTTAATCTGCTTCAGGCTAAGAAGGCTTTACAGAGGGATTTGGACAGGCTAGATTGATGGCCTGAGGCCAGTTGTATGAGGTTCAACAAGGCCAAGTGCTGGGTCCTGCACTTGGACCACAACAACCCCAGGCAGTGCTACAGGTTTGGGGAAGAGTGGTTGGAGAGCTGCCTAGTGGTTTGCAGTCAGTTAACCTTGCATGGATAAAATGTTTTACAATGTTTTCCTTCAGATTTCTAAATTCAATTTGAATGTTTAAAAAACAGCGTGTGGTCTAGACTTAAAAATATCTAATATGAAGTAGTTTTGAATAAAAGTACAAAAACACCAGGAAGAACCTAGATCTGTTTCTAACTGACAGCTGGAAAAAAAAAATTACAACCAATGTAAAATGTTTTTAAAAGAAAATAGACCTATGAGCTGGTTAAAACTAGAAAGCTACAGTTCTCTAGTTCAGCTCTCAATTTCTTTTTGGATATTTTCTTTGCATTAATGTCCATGTTCTTCAAGTTCAGTCTGACCTGTTGGAAGTTTCCATTGGTAGGTATTGTGTGTAATGGATGAGATGGAGAGCAGTGTTGTCACTTCAAAAAATGATGGATGAAGGGATGGAGGCAGGGATCTGGAAGATATTAAATGGATCAGTAGACAAGTTCTTCTCTCCTTAATCAGCAGTATTTACACAAAGGCAGTTTTATGACAATGGGGCTGAGGTTAGATGGTCTGGCCAAAGCTATACCCTTAGCATATCCTTTATGTCTCTTTGTTAGCTGGAGGAAGTTTTTTCTCTACTGTTTCCTTCCATCAGCAAATGTGGAACAATGACCCTTCATTTAAATAGATCATAGATTTTGATTTAAAGAGATGACAGTCTGTTAAAAGGCAAAATTTTGAAGTATAGTTAGCGATACTTGCTAAAAATTTCTCCCCGGATACAAGATGTAAGTTAGAAGTAGCTGATGAGGTAAGATACTGTAGATAGCTGTTTATTTTCTCCTAGAAATCAATCTATGGTTGGATTAGTGACACAGTTATGCAGAGAGGCACACTATAATTCTATCATTTTCATTAACGAGTAGAATTATTTATATTTTAATATATTGATGTAATTAATTTAAGAAAATTAAGACCATGCATTGGCCAGTCAGATTACCTTATCTCGCATCAGCCTCTGCAACTCGAAAGATAAAGACAGAATAATGTGATTACAGTGGTTATTTCTGAGCAAGAGGGACAGTCTAGCCAAAAACTAAGCATCTAGCCTTCATAGCTAGAACAGTTAAGATGGGTAAAATCACTTCTTTCCTTTCTTCCCCATGCTCAGTCTGGCTTTAAAATTGTTTATATTAAGATTGAAATAGTTCGCTACTCTGTGCTACTGTCTTATCCTCAAAAAGCTGCACATGGCTGCTTCTTGCTGCCTCCGTTGGTTCTGATTCACCATCTTACAAGAGCCATGTAGGCTGATGAGGTCCAGGTGCCAAAAACATTCGACGTCCGACTGAAAGGTACAGGTGCTCACTATGATCAGAAACAAATTGGATTTCAAGCAAGAGAAAAATTCTCCTGTACATGGGAGGAAGATTTATACTGCTAGCTTGACAGTTCAGCCCTCAATGTCCTACAAATCAGAACTCCACTTTAAGGCTTTAAAATGAGTCTTTCACATTAAGGCATTCTGGTGTTTCCTCTTATCTCCCAAATTCAGATTTGGCTCTGTTAAAAGATTCAGTGACATGGATAAAAGATAGCTTTTCCAATGCATGCAAAGGTAGGTAGACCCGGCTGAAGGTATAGGCAAAACAGGGAGCTGTCAAGGACAGCCAGCCTTCTGAGGGTGGCATTGCAGCCACAGTCCATTTCTTGGTCACTTCTGATGGACCACTAGAAATCATGTATATAGCAGATACAGTCATCTGAAGAGGGTTTGTACTGTTTGGAATAGCTGCAAGGGAAGAGAGGTATATCCCAGAAGCAACAGGTTTTGCTCCTGCTTCTCCCTTTCCCCCTCTATAGCACAAGAGCAGTACACTGGCCATTATAGAGGCCTTCCCTCTGCCTCTTCCTACTGTGAGATGATGCCCACTCCTCTCTCCCTGAAGTAACAAGACTGAGCTCTCAGGAGGCTTTGAGCTAGGGCTTGAAAATAATGTAAATACAAAGAGTAACACTTTAGGGAAAAAAATCTAAATTTCCTTCTCGTCTACAGAGATAGCTCAACAGCTTGAAAAAGTTATTAGGACATAGCAAGGAAAATAGACATTTTTGAAATATTGGGTTTTTTTATGTAGAAATCAGAGAAAACTCCAAGCTGCAACAAAGGACCCAGGACTTTATGTGAAATTTTCTGAACTTCTGTGATGTTTAGTCACTGATTTTTGGTAGAGTTCACAATCAGCAGAGTGAGCCTTGAGCCATAGCATTAGAACACAAAGGCATAGGCTGGATACAGACCAATTAAAAAAGAAATTCCCACAAGAGAGTTTAAAATCGTATTTGCTTAAGGTTTTGATACTGGCTTGAACTGATCGTGGCTATGTAGCTTCCCAGAGCTTGCTGCCAAAATGGTTTAGTTTCAGACTAGAAGGGGACATTTCTGGATGAAAAAAAGAAAAATAAAAATAAAAGAAAAAGCCATTTTTTTGCGGAGTGTTGAACTGTTTCAGACAGACTGAATGTTGATTAATTGTCGAAAATAGCTTTTTTTTTTTCTGTCGCTCCAATAATATTTTTTCAGCACATTACATTTGACAGAGAGATGGAGGATCAGCCTGCTGGATGGAGTGACCATAGATGTTGACAAGTACACACTTCTTCACTGTCATGACAAAATCAATATTCTATTTCCCATTTTTAAATATGACCCAGAAAAGGCAATGTATTATCAAGAAACTTCCAGATGTAGAGGAAAATAAAGAAAACAATCCCACAATATTTCACTATCCATAACCTTTACAGGTATTTCAGGGTGTATGCACACAGCACTCACACTGCCATGCAGAGATAGCTCTGCTACCTCTGAATAACACTGTCAAGTACTGACAATGGTGTGATGTAATGCTGTAGCTTGGTTAATTAACTTTGTGGAGAGGCTGGGTATTTTTGTAGTAGTGTACTGTCACACTATTGTCTGCCTGCTGCCTAGGGTAGCCAAGGTAGCTCATTTAGACTCCTTTTAAAACTTCCATGCCCATCAAAGATAGTAAATATTATCCGTGATAATTACTTACACCTGGGTGAAGCTCCCTGCAAACATCTGTGAAGCTACATTATTATCCTCCTTCAAATCCCTCATTAAAGCTCTCCTTTGCCAGGATGCCTACAAAAGACTTGTCAACAGTTAATCTCTGGGTATGCTGAAGTGGCTGTTGTGCTGCCTTGGGTATCTCACTGGCTCCTTGCGCCTCCCCTCTGCATCCCTGTTAGGACTTGAGTTCAGTGGGACTGAGGACCACCTTTTGGTTTGATGTCCACTGGTTGGTTCACTGAATTAGGAACATACTCTTCCGAGTTTGCTGAGACACTGGACATGCATAAGAGAGTGCCAGAAGAATGGTTCACAAATTGGAGAGGACAGTTTAAAGGTCTCGCCCTCTTTAGTTAACTGAGAAAACGACTGAGAGACAACTAGTGTAAATATGGTCCCTTCAGAGGAAGAATACACAAAGGGCTCTTTAGTTTAGTAGAGGAAGAGAGAAACGAGAAATGAATGCTAACAGTTAAAAATCAAATTCTTATTAGGAATAATCTACTCATCTTTAACAGCCAGGGTGGTTAACCAGTGGAACAAAACAGTGAAGAGATGAAGAGCTTCTGTCTCCTGGTATTAGGAGGGGAACACTGCTCAGAATTGTCTGTGTTACCCAGCACAGGCCATGCATTGCCAGCCCCACTGGAATACAATAGCTACTGATCTGCAGAAGGTCAGTCTAGAAGATCTTTTCTGATCTCTTCTAGCTTTATGAGTCTGCAAAAAAAGTGGGTAGCAATGCTGTGAGGACTTCAGAGATGTTGGATTCACCTAAATGACTTGTCCAATCCACATGCAGAAAGACGAATTATATGTCTATCTGTAGTTTTGCTTGCCTGTTTAAAATTGCTGATTTTGCTTTCTTTCTGACTTCAGGTGATATATTGGCTGCATAATATAACCAACATATCTGAAATGGGGAGGAAGTAAGGTAAGAAAAATAGCTTATTGGTTTCCAAGGGGAAATAACACAACAAGTCTGTATATATGGAGTTGCTCTAAATTATTTGCAGCATGTATTAGTAGAGCAGAGGAAGATTTGTAAAGTGCAAATGAGTCAATTGATATGATTTTTATATGAGAAAGAAAATACCTGGAAGAGTAGTGAAATTCTGAATTTAAACAGTTTATAGTCAGGTTAGTAAAATACTTTGCACCAGCCTCCCTAAGCAGATTTTATATTTATGGTTAAACAAACTTGAAGTAAAAATCTTTCACAAGCCGCCTTTTTGTCCTTTGCTTGTGTTGCCAGTTTATTACTTTAAATAATCAATACCACGGATATTTAAAAAAGCCCAATTTATGTGCAGAGGACATTTCGCCACGTTCTTCATGCAGTTAGTCCTGGATTGTGTGAAAGCTTAGATTGCATCCCTGAGCTATTTAATAAAGCAGAGACCTTATCAATTGTGTACGTTTCCACTAAAAGTTCAGAATTAAAGGATCTGCAAAGGTAGTGAGAAAATGGTTACTCCAGCTTACACACTGCATTCTCCAGGGACTTCTAAGTGCAGAAGTGATATTGCAGATGGGTAATTCCCACATTCCTTCTTTGGAGTTTCTAATAAAGCAAAGGCTGAAAAACAGTGTTTCAAGTGAAGAAAGTGTATCTGAAATTTATTTGGGTTTATTGAATAGTCAAACACATCCCTTACATTCTTGAAATATGTTTGTTCATATGTAGGCAAAAACCCCCTGTGTATATTTAAGCCACATGCACTTGGTGAAAAACACTGATGTAATACCATGTTTCAATGATTCTGAATACCTTTGCTCACCCATCCTTTACTGTTAAGGAACAAAGAAAACATGTCCATGTCAACAGTACTAGATCTTCTTTTTTTTTTTTTTGTGAATGAGTGATGCTTTCTGAATGAACCACAGACATGAACAAGAATTTAAGAACAAAACTGTGGGATGAAGACTAACAGGAATAAGACTTTGACAAAATGAAGTCAGTCCTGACATTAGTTATTACACTAAAAATGTCAGGTCCATTTTCTCTGAGTTATATCAGACTTGAATTTCACTTAACTAGGTAGAGCTCTCCTCAGCTCTGTTTTCAATCAGACTAATGTGTAGTAATTGCCACTGTTATGTTGCTTATCCGCTCAAAATACATATAACTTGAATCAGGCTCTAGTAGAACTGCAGATAGATGATAAAAATACTGGGCACATTTAGGCAAATTAATTGTAGAAAAGTAATGGATTATAGATTATAAAATAAAATGAGACTCTTGTCATGTAAAGTTTTTTTTAAATGCTTAATTTATTACTTCTTTCTGCTCAAGCAGAAAGCGTAGTAATTTCCCTATAAACATGCTGATCAATATTTAGATAAAGCACAGAATACAGTTTTATCTAAGTTTATAGGGCTATAAAACGGGTTTGAATAAAAAATTAAGAAATGAAAATAGTAAACAAGAACTGTCACAATAATTACTTACAGGCTGAAGACTGCTTCCTTCCATACTCCCCAAACTAATAAAAGCGACTTTTGTGCAGAATACAGAGTAAGGTTCCCATTGATTCATCTACGGCTATTTTCATTTGTCATTACAATTAAGGTTTTTGGATAAGCCACCTCTGCTTTAAATGACATGAAATGGCGATAGGTCCCAAAAGATTGATTTGCTGGAAGTGGTTTACCTAAGCCTTTGCCTGATTGATCTGCCCACAGATCCGCCCCGAGGTCTCTTTTTCTTCCACCCCAGGGCTCTTGCAGGTGAGCTGAGAAGTACACCATACCTGGGTCCCTTTGAATTCTGCTTATAGTGCTTTCGCCACAAAGGAGGGAATCTGGGGAGAACAGAGGCACCCTGTACATAGTAAAGCAATTTATTTTCTGGATCGTCCTAAACCCATGCAGATTCCAGGCACTCTGTTGCTCTGGAAAATCGAAGCTCCTGGTTTTCTGCAGGGACAGAGAACTGCTTGACAAAGTTCTGCCTTTCAATTAAATACAAATATATATATATAATCTAAAAGTTTTAGGAGACATACCAAATACTGTCTAGTGCTGCCTGCCACTTTATGAAATTTCCTTTCCTAATATTCAACTGATTAAATTAACTCTCCTTATGTTGACTGCTTTATCCTTGTTCTCTGATAAAATTTTCCTTCCTCCAAAAGATACCTGTCAAGAACTTTCCTCCTTCCAAGTGATTCGTCTATAAAAGGAGGGAATAATATTTGGCACAACTGACTTCAAGGAACTTTATTTGTTTTTTAGAAAGGAATTAAGAAAGTGGTCATTATCCCTTGGAAGTTTTAAACCTTTGACTTTTGAAAAGTCAGATTGTACTGGCCTGAGCAGCAAACCGAGTCTTAAGGACAGATAGGTAATGTGAGGCAAAGCACAGACTCAGAGTAAGACTGATAAAGGAGAAAGCATAGACTTAAAAGCAGGCTATGTGGTGTTGATAAAGCAATTGCTGAATTATCAATTTGTCTCCAGCAGTTACTTTAAAATAGAATCTTTTAAGTAAGATGGGATCAGATTCTAATCCTTCTTCCCCCAAATCTGAGCAATTCTCATTGAAATCACCTCTCACCATATCTAGCAGAATTTGGCACTTTCTTTCCAAGAGAAGCTGGGAATCCTACCTCACCGAAGGCAGGGATTCCTCTTTAGAAAATAGGAACCTTTATCTTCCTTTCAACCAGTAAGAGATACAGGTAGGTCTCCCTGGTGTAGCAGAACACAGCATGAAATCCATTACCTGTGTTAGTACTGCTGTTTTTAAGTCTACCAGCACCTCATCAGAAAGTCTGAACTACCCAGACTTTAGAAGCTTTTTTTGCTGTATTTATGCCATGCAAAAATGCAAACATTTCATTGTAATCCAAGAATATTGACCTCTATCTTTTAAATATATATATACACATGCATATATATGTATGTATAAATTGAAATACATGCACACTTTATTTTTTTTTCCCACAGTTTATCTTTCATCACTGAAATAATTTCAAAACACTACTTGTCTTGACTGAAGTTCGCCTTCACTTCTTTGGGTATCATCTGCTTCATTTGTGTTCTTCATCACTTGTCATTTTATATGGATAGATATTCAGTTTAAATGACTGACATCTATCTATGTCCTCACTGTAGTGCTTGACTAGCACAGATTGCACCACTGATAATATCCACACACAGAATATTAAGTACGAGGAAACAAAGGAAACAGTAACAACGTGAATCAGAGAAAATATGCACCTAAAATGATAGCATTATAAAGTGAGTTAAAAAGGAAATATAACTTTACAACAAATGCAAAACTAATTGGGGCTATCTAAAAATGAGCATAAGAATGAAAAACAGATAAACAAACAAACTACATAAAATATCACCCTGTCTGCAGAGGGAATTCAAGCACTGCAGGAAGGTAGAGAGGTTATAGAGTCAAATTAGTGTGCCGGCATTTCTTGATAGGAAGCAGGACAAACAATGACTATTTGTGTTGCATTATTTCAGACATACGTATAGCTGATCCTGGGACTACAGCCAGAAACATATTGCCATGATCACCTGTGAAGCTCTATTTACTGTGGGAACCCTCACCACACTGCTGCAGCATGCAAGTGAGCATGAATTTAAGGTGGAGGAGAGAAAATAAAACAAATCATTCTTTTCAGGGTAATACCATCTGTACCCATTCCTAGCTGAAATCTGGTCCTGCTGTGTCATTGTTCTGCATGGAGGCATTGCTGGATTTCATCACTGCTGTGTCTGAGGTGCTATGCAAACTCTAATCAAAGAAAAAATAACGAGAAAAAGAAAATGAGTCAAAGAGATTATGTTGTAGCATGCTCATCACATAAATGAGTGAAGAAGTGTGAAATGCTTAAAGCAAAAGGTACCAAACATTATGAATGCTTGAATACTGCCTGTGTGATCCATAACCAATACCATAACCAGTATTAGTAAAAGTGTTTCTTAACACTCCTTTTCCAGGATCTTTAGGTGCTACAAAAATCACCTAAGAAAGCCCTTCTTTTACCAAAAAAAGGGCTTTGGTAATTTGTCTTGTACCTGAGACTCACACAGCACTTATAATACATATTTTTCCATTTGCAGCATCTGCAGCAAAAGGACAGCTAAATCAACAAACTGATTTTCACAGCTACTGTTCCTTCTTATTTCGTGTAGTTGGTGGTTTTTCATGTACTTGGTGGTTTGCAATTTCAAGAAGTACAAGATGAAAGAAATTGCAGTCATACAATGAATGTTTGAGCTGGACATTAGTAAGTGATAGTATTAGGTTCATACAACTTTGACATCTCTCAGTGTTACTGCAATCACAAAGACAAATGCTGGCTTTTCCTGCAGTATAAGCCAATCATGAGTCTTTGACTTAATAATGAAACACCATGCAATAAGAAAATTACTAACAATTTCCATAAAAATGAATGGAAATGAGAAAACCTGGTGCCACTTATCATTGGCTTTTTAGAATTAATAGAATTCAATGTATTTTAATGTTGTTCCACTAAACTTGAAGCATCCAAACATTTTTTTATTATCTTTACATTGCCTAATGTGTGTTAGAGATGCAGAGTATGATTTGCTGGAAATTCAAGTTCTGTGAAACAAGCACCTCTGGAGCTCAGCTCATAAAGTTTATTGTAAATATGTTGATTCATGCCATTCTTCCTGTTAATATTGTACATAGCAAGGCTTTGAAATCACCGAATGACATTCCTAGGTAGGAAATCACAGAATTATTGAGGCTGGAAAAGACCTCTGAGATCATCCGGTCCAGCCTATGACCCAACACCATCACATCGGCCAGACCATGGCACTAAGTGCCACATGCAACCTCTCCTTAAACACCTCCAGGGACGGTGACTCCACCACTGCCCTGGGCAGTGCATCCCAGTGCCTGAGCACCCTCTCCTTGAGGAAGTGCTTCCTGAGATTCAACCTAAACCTCCCCTGATGCAGTTTGAGGCTGTGCCCTCTCATCCTGTCATTCATTGCCCAGGAGAAGAGCCCGACCTCCACCTGACTACAACCTCCCTTCAGGCAGTTGTAGAGAGTGATAAGGTCCCCCCTGAGCCTCCTCTTCTCCAGGCTAAACAACCCCAATTCCCACAGCCTCTCCTTATAAGACTTTCCCTCTAGTGCCTTCACTAGACTCATTGCTCTACTCTGGACTCACTCCAGCATCTCATCATGCCACCAGTCATGCCATCAGTCCAGTAGGGAATTCACAGTACATTGTGCTCAGGAACTAAAGCAGTTGCAGAAGCCATATGGTAATGATCAGAGATAAAGCACAAGATAGTTTTGTTCAGAGCACAGGCACAATGTGGCAGCATTTCTGAGATGAGGCTTAAAGGTAGAACTGGGAAAAAGATGCATTTTCTTAGTTTTTTTGTGTTTTGTTTCTTTATTGTTTCTGGAGGTGAACTAGCAATCCTGTTCTTTTTTTTTTGGTTTCAGTTCAGTCTGAACCATTAAATTAAATTTAATTATTTTTTTTTTTTTAGAGTGGATCTAGGAATACAAAAAACTGAACAAAATTACTTGGCAGTGGGCGTGTAAAATAAATCCGAATACATATGGGTTTGTGTCTTTTTTTGGCAAATACTTTAGTTGAGACAAAATTCTAAGCAACACCAGTCACAAACTGGAAGATCATTGAAAACACAATTATCTCTCTGACAAACCCTCTAGAGAAGAGTTTGGATATGCTCCCAAAAGAGCATTTCAATTTTTTTCCAAACATTACAGTCTTGAAAGGATACTAGAAAAATGAGAGAAAGACTACAAATCAGTTCCAGATTAATTCCAGATATGCACACCAAGGGTAGAAGTATAAACTAAAACCTATTCTTCTGAGGTCAATAGAATTTATTTAGGGTCAAGGCTCTGGACTGAGAACTTCATTTAACCGTGAAACCTGCTGTAGTCATTTGAATATATTACTTTCACCATTCCAATTCCATGGCTGTTGTAGAAGATTCCTGATTGATATCAATGTCAGAAGATTGAATTTGTCTGTGTTTGAGTGACTTTTTAAGCTCTCCAGTGAAGCTTCAGATTTCCCTAGTAAAATACGAAATACTTTGACAGAAAAAGATTGTCTTCAGGTTAAGAGTGCTGAAACTTTTAAATTTCTCCTCCCTGTCTTTCTATAGCTCTTTTTTCTCCATGTCTTTGACTCCCTCAAAGCGTCCAAATTTGCCTTTCCTAACCTGTGGCTCCCCTTCTTCCTACCTCTTCCATAGCTTTCATGTTTGCCTTTTCATTACTTCCACATTACTTCATTTTTACACAGAAGGAAGTACAAATCCCACCATCTCATTTTTTTTTCAGTTTGCTTCTTAGCTTTCAAGAGTTGGCAATTGCTGATCAGCATTGCTAGCTTGAAACCAAGAGAGAGACAGGGTGTCTCAGCTGTCCTTGCTGCAGCCAAGGGAGGAGCTAGTGCAGGAGGAGGAGGGAGCACAGCAGAGCTAGGAAGTGGAGGTCACCTGCTGCAATGGTCTTGGGGGCAGTGATTGGGAAGAGGGACTTGTTTTTCTCATTTCTGTAAGACATTCATAGATAAACCTCAAGTCTCTTTCC
>NW_009721025.1:16633-25928 GCF_000703405.1 Apaloderma vittatum
TGAGGCATGAGCTCATCTCACAAATCACAGAATCACAGAATGTCAGAGGTTGGAAAGGACCTCCAAAGATTGTCCAGTCCAACCCTCCTGCTAGAGCAGGATCACCTACAGTAGGTCACACAGGAACACATCCAGGCGGGTTTTGAATGTCTCCAAGGAAGGAGACTCCACAACCTCCCTGGGCAGCCTGTTCCAATGCTCCGTCACCCTCACAGAGAAAAAGCTTTTGTGGAATCTCCTATGCTCCAGCTTCCGTCAGTTGCCCCTTTTCCTATCACTAGACATCACTGAGAACAACCCGGCTCCATCCTTCTGACCACCTACATGGATTTTTTTTACTAGTTAGGATTAAGATGAAATTTAAAATTCTGATCTCACAGGGACCTTTGTGAATCTGGAGTCAACTAGAACCATCAAAGCTCCCTAGTGTGAACACAGTGTGGGCAGGATGGCAATCTGGCACAACTGAGACATCATATGGTGGATTCATCTCCAGCAGAATAAGAACCAGACCAGAAGATCGGAAGTCCACTCTCCAGGTGGATCAGCACACAGTGTCAAGAATACACTTGGGTTACTCTCATCTAAAACACTTCCCTCATATTCCTGCTAGTTAAAGAAATGTATAAATGCACAAAAAACACCTGCCTCACTGTTTCAACCTTTAGAACTGATGTAAAGAATAGATAGCTTTTTAATTTTACATTTACCTGGATGAAAAAGATAATAGAATGGTGAAAAGGAAGAGCAGCCTTTAATCTTATTTCCTCATTTCTGAGCTGACATGAGGGAAAGAAAGAAACTGAATGATCTCCGTAATCCAACTGCAGAAAGTATCAGGACTGTAAATTTTAGTGACAGACAAGATGGTGTTGAAAGGGAAGAAGCTTAGCTACCGGGATGATAAATACCTTTTAAAATACACCTTTAAAAACATGAGAAAATAGACAGAAGGAATTTAAAAGAAAAGCTGTGGGTGTGGAAGTATATCTTAAAAATTCATTTAATAAAAGCATTCTCTGTAGCTTGCTTGTTTCACTTAGTTCCACTTTCCTTTCTATTTGCAAAACTCAGACTCATAAGAAAGCTGAAGGGTAGAGAAGCATTTATAAATTAATGTATGTCTCCAAATGATTAATGTAGCAGTCATGTTCTTTCTCATCAGTTCAAGACCACTTGCACATCTATAGAAATCAGGCATGAGGTGTGCTGAACCATGTTAAAATCACTTCTTCTACTACTTTTGTACTGAATAATCGTTCCTGCTCTTACTTTTGTACCACTTAAATGAGAAAAAAAGGCAATTTAGCCAGTATCACATACAGCCTAAGGCAAATGTGTCATATAAGCTTCACTCAGAAAGATATTTTAAGATATTTATTTATTTTATTTTAATGCAGTGTAAAGACGACATTTAGGAAAATGCATTGTTTTCTACAATTTTTGCCTGACTACTCTTGACTTATGTCTGTCAACCTGAGACAAATAGTACATTATCTACCAAAGAATCAAAGAGCTGGAGATGAAAAATTCCTGTTAGATCGTATGGTTTATTTCTCTCTAAAACCAGGATTATGTCTTACAACATGGTTTATAACCTGTTTTTGAGATGTTGCACAAAAGTAAGGTCAACTTTCTTGCCTCTTTCAGTTCAGTCTACCAGCCAGGATCTCAACTCCTCTACAGTATTTCTCTTTAGAGGAACACCATTGACTGCCTAGAAGGTTCAGCCAGCTTCTGTTCAGCGAGGTTAAGTTCCCCTCGACATATAAACAGCTAGGAATGGTGAGGGTTATTTTTAAAAAGTAGGGATAGTATTACTGCCTGTAGCTCTTCGCTTTTACCTTGCTCTGTCCAAGGTAGAAGACAATAGGTAAAGGTGGAATTTAAGAAACCTAAGTAGTTTTGCTTGACTGTCATAATGGATCACTCCAATGACCTTTCGTAACTCCTGAGCAGAGGGACAACAATCTCACGGAATCACATAGGCTGCTCAGGACTGTTTCCAGCCTGTGTTTTGGAGAGGAGAGGAGAGGAGAGGAGAGGAGAGGAAAAAAAGAAAAAAGAAAAGAAAAGAAAAGAAAAGAAAAGTAAAGAAAAGAAAAGGGAAAAGAAAAGAAAAGAAAAGAAAAGAAAAGAAAAGAAAAGAAAAGAAAAGAAAAGAAAAGAAAAGAAAAGAAAAGAAAAGAAAAGAAAAGAAAAGAAAAGAAAAGAAAAGAAAAGAAAAGAAAAGAAAAGAAAAGAAAAGAAAAGAAAAGAAAAGAAAAGAAAAGAAAAGAAAAGAAAAGAAAAGAAAAGAAAAGAAAAGAAAAGAAAAGAAAAGAAAAGAAAAGAAAAGAAAAGAAAAGAAAAGAAAAGAAAAGAAAAGAAAAGAAAAGAAAAGAAAAGAAAAGAAAAGAAAAGAAAAGAAAAGAAAAGAAAAGAAAAGAAAAGAAAAGAAAAGAAAAGAAAAGAAAAGAAAAGAAAAGAGAAAAGAAAAGAAAAGAGAAAAAGAAAGGAAAAGAAGATGCTTTCTGTAATGAAGATATTTAAGGGTTGGTTTGCTACATTAAAGAGTACTAGTTCCAGAACAAATCCCCTTTTTCAATGTACAGAATGTTGAATATGAAATAATTCTTAGCCAAGAATGATATTTCTTTTTTTTCATTAATTTGCTTCTCTTCATAATTCCCTTAAAAACAGCAATGAGGTATCTTAATTCTCTGTAATTTTCCTTTTTACAATAATTGCTATTTTATAGAAGGGACATTTTGATGAAGATTTTTTGCCTTGGTACCTTGAGAAAAAAAGATAATTTCATCAAAATAAGAGGACAAATATACGTACAGATAGAAGATGTGTTATTGTATGTATACTGTCTCTCTTTCTCTATGTATATGAACTATGTATAGCTTCACTAGATCTCCCAATTCAAAAACTGGAATTTCAATTTCAATTCTGCCTGCAGTATCAGTGGGGTTTTTTTATTATTTTCATGCATGTTTGTATTTTCCCTGCAATAGGTGGATAATTTGGATAAGTTTGACAGTAACCACCAAAGCCAAATCAGTGATTTACAGCTGTTTACACCAGCAGAAGTTTTGGCCCTCACTGTGAAATCTTTAATCAAATGGAAAGGCTGACCCTTAGCAATTCTTAGCGCTGATTACTTTTGTAGATGTATCTGAGCAGTGAGTGACAGAAGGGGATTTCTGGCAAACCTGCACAGGCAGTTTTTTTTGATTTGTATCTTTAGTGTTTCCATAATGCCATGGCTGGGTGAAAAAACCTTCAAATTAGTTCTTAGAGTAACTAATAAGATTAACGGAAACATTTTTTGACACAAAAGATTCAAGCATAAACCTCACTTCACTCAAGATACAGCTAAACAGTGATGACAGGTAAAGCAAATGGTTCTCAATAGAACTGCATGAATAGCACAAAGCAGTGTTTGTGAGCGCATAAACTGCTTCAGTTTTCATGTTCTACTGTTATTCACTTTTTCTGAACATTTAGATGGGTAGGATTTTGTATTTGCTTAAATATTTCCGGGGCTTCTGACTTTTTTTTTTTTTGGTACTCCTGCTAGTAATGACCATAAATGCAAAGGATTATCCATTTTTGCTACTCATTAGTCTCCTGGCTGAGAAATGCCAGTCATTTCGGCTGTCACTAACTGAGCCTTTATAATGTGAGTCAGGAACTAATCAGGGATTGTGAGCAAGGAATATACAAAATGAAGAACTGATAAGTTACCTATTCATAGCTTAAACATCTCTGTCCAGCTCTCCCCAGATTTTTTCCTTTGTTTGGCCTTGTTCCTTTGCTGCCGGTACAATCTTTAAAAACCACAGAACATTAATATTACTTTGTAACTATACACAAGTGGAAGAGATCTCAATATCTGCAAGGTAATTTGTCTGTCTTTATCTTCTATATGGGGTTTTAACTTTTTATACAAGTCATGTAGAAACTGTAAGAAATAACTTAAGCATGGAGATTCATGCACGAGCTAGTGAATTACTATGAGAGAAACAGTCTATGGACAGGGAGCGTGAAAAATTGAAAAAGAGACAAGGAATTAAGCTCTATTATTTCCCTTATTCCCTGGAAGCATGAGTTGCAGCTATGCTAATGGTTAAATCAGCAGCATTTAAAGGAGCAAAATGGTAATGGATCCACATGACTGCTATGATAACAGCATACTGAATAATTACAGAGACATTGGTAGCATGTCGATCTTCCCAGTGAATGTAATTAATACGGTCAGGGCCTCATTTACTCACTGAAGCACACCAAAGCCTAAATCTGGAACAAGCTCTCCTGTTTCTGCAAGGTTCTCCTGCAAAAGTTGTGGTGATAACACAGCCACTCCAGAACAGAGGAGCAAAATGAGAGAAAAAGAATTACACTGCAAAATTAGTGTTTAGGCAAAACACTTTCACAACCCTTGTTCCATGAAAGTGTGGGGCTTAATACTTATAATCAAGGCTTATGCTTCCTTTTGACTTAACAGCCAAGCTGATTTGGCTTAGCAGTAGTTTGCAGCAGCCCTGAGAAGTAGCAGTAGTATGTGAATTATTGTAACATTTAAATTATGATAAAGTACTCAAAACCAGTGAGTAAATTTGGTGCATTTTTTTTTCGTGTCATCAAAGATACATTTCCTTCTGCTTGTGTTTTGTGCAAGGATCTGCTTACAGCTACAACTGAATTCATCTGAGGTCTGAAATTTTTCGTTTTTTGGACCCGATAACTCTGGGTCTGGTTTCTTCCCTGATCTTTGAGGTTTTCCTTTGCCTCCTTAGCCCACCCCTGGCAGCTCCCTGTTGACACAGCTTCCCCCCAACACTCGTTACCTGCAGCCAGGCTCTGCCGCAGCCCCAGAGCAGCTCTCCTCTCTCAGTAATGTCCTGCCAATGGATGTTTCTTTATTAAACAGGCACAAATTACAATTAGATTAAATAAAACCGAGTTGATCTGACACAAGTAATGGGAAATGGAGAGAAAATCAAAGTAACTAAATGTAAGCAAAATAATTCATAACCAACACCTAGGCAGCCTAGCTAGTTAACTAAACCTCGTAATTGCAAGATATTGATTGAGTAGGACAAAAAGTCTTATATATCCTTGATGTTTATGTGGCTATTTTCAACAGTTAGCTGAGTCTGGCAGATCAGACATGTCCTTTCAGCAGAGATGAATAAGGTGGTTCTTTTCCTCTGGTGGTTATTTTTTCCTGCTTTTTCACGCTCTTTCTGTACTCCTGGACTGGTATCGATATTTTCTTGTCTGACAATGCTCACTCAGAGCATCACAGACTTTAGCTTGAAGATAAGATGTTATAATATTAACATATTAATTATCTTAGGATCTATCAATATATTAATATGTTGATACATATAATATATTGTTAATATTTTAACACCATTTTTATTGGTGTCGGAGTTCATGTGTAGTTCACAGAAGCACAAAGGTAACCCATGATGCAAGGTGACACGTCCCCTCCCTCGGGGCTCTAGCAAGTACACATGCTGCTGTTATGGTAGAGCAGTGTCAGCACATCTCAGAACAAAGCACAGGAACAAACTCCCCGAGGACACCTCAGATGTTCTGAGTTTCATGTTATGTGCTCGAATAGAGCAACATGCCCTGTGCTACCCTGGTAGTACTAGACACTTTGGAGGTGAAGATGAATAAACAGGGATTCAGTTCTTCTTCTGCCAACGTTCTTCTGCCTTGTCCCAGGGTGGTGTTGTAGTTGCAATACCTGACCTGTGGAGCACACCAGGGTACGTACTCCAAAAAATTATGTAAATCCTTTCTTTCAAGGTTAGATAGGAAAATGTACAGAGAAGGTGATGGCAGTTAATGTAAAATGGTTTTTTTAAAAATATATTTTAAAATAGTATCTTACTAGTATGACTAAACCGCATAAAAAGTTTTTTCATCAGTTATATGTTTTGGGAAGTAATGAGAAGATTTGGATAATAGGCAGCAGGCACCATCTCCCAGTGAGAGAAAATCTGAAATACTGTACACAAAATGAATGTATCAAAACTTCGTTTATTATCAACTAATTCAAGGACAGCAGATCACAATTAAAATTGTATTTATATATACCACTTATCTTCTACGTGATTACCTCTTGATTATTCGGATCAGTTAATCCCGGTGTACCATTTGGTTGTAATAGGCTTCATAGCACTTTTTCAATTAAGAAAAATAATCACTTCTGGTCCTTAATTTTAAATGCTATCTCTCAACAAATAACTCATCTATCTTACTCAGAACTAATATGCCACACAATTTTGGACTCACAGAAATATTGATTCTGAGTTTGCTATTATTTCCTAGCTGAATGTTTAGTTCAGAGAAATTAGAATAAATAGCACTTTACAGTGAAGTTCCTTTCAAAATCTTTCACAAAGCTTTTTCTCTCTCTCTCTTTTTTTTTAAAGTGTGCAACAAACTATTTCGCACAGCAAGATGAGTTTAGCTTAAGGGGATACATTAGAGTTGTATTCCAATTCCTATTCTCATCAAATTCTTTTTTTTCAATCCTTTTTCCTGGCCTCAACTTTTTCATCATTTGCTGATATTCAGTTCAAGATCAATCAGATAATCTAATCTAGAATAAATTGGGCAGAACATCAACTGGCTAAAAATAACACACCAGGATGTTGCATTTCAAATACCTTTAATTACGTCACTATATAACACTAATGTTAAAGTTTGGACTGTGTATTCAAAGACATTTTTAACCTCTTGTTACAAGGAAGTGGTGGTTTTCACAAGAGAAGAGGTACAGAGGCCCATGGGGAATGATTCCTGGCTTACTTTTAGACTGAAACTTGATTTCTGCCAAGCTGGAAATGCAAAATGTCCAGCTCAAACTACTTGTTGGTTTCTCATTAGAGGAATATTGGTTTCAAGCATGACAATGCTTACTTTTATTTAGTGCCTGTTTAGATTATTTAAAACACGTAAATATTCTATTAATGTGGAAGTTCCAAGTCATTAATGACTCAGTATACTTAAAGGCTGATGGCAAAGACGAAGGTGATATTCAAGGAGGTCATTAAAACACTGAGAAAAAGCTAATACTGTATGAAACATATTATTGTTCCCATTTTTTTACAAGATAGGGATTACATCTCTAAAAATATATCCCTGCCAAATTTTCACAACTCTCTTAATTTTTAAAATATTTTATTTATTAATAGTAGAATTAAATGACCTATTGAAAAGCTTTTTATTAGCCAATGTATTAGGCTCAGCTGCAAGTGTTATGCAGAAATTTTCTTTATTTGTCTTATTTTTTTTTTCCCCAGCAGGAAAACTAACTTTTCATCACATAGGGGTTCTATCAATATGAAACATTTTTTACTAAATAACAGAGCAAATTCTGGTCTTACAATGCTATAAATAAGAGGTAACTTTGCTGAATTCAGTGGTATAATATGTCAAAGAAAAGTATGACTTCCGGACTCTTGGTGTTCTGGCCAGAAATCCTGAGCTAGATCACTTCAGCAGTACTGATTTATGGCATTTGAGGCTCTGACTCTGTATTTAATCAGCCATGTTACCACAAGGAATAAGTAAAAGTAAAATGTCAGCCAACAAATATAAAGGTAACTAACTACCTCCAATTCATATAGTTCTCTGAAGAACTCTAAAAACAGAGAAAGTTTCAGTGCTACTTAATGCAACAGTATAGTGTAGAAATACTTCAGCTACTAAATGAGTGAGCTGGAAAAAAATGATATTTTTTGGCTGTACGCTGTGTGTGGAACAGACAACTCTGACAACTGGTGTACATGATGTTCTCTCTGACGCCTGTCATAAAAGCAGGATCCACCAAGATTTATAGGTGAAGCAATAGAAAGCCGAAGCTCATTTTTGTTCTGATCTTACCCCACACCATTAAAACATGACAAATAAGGAAATTGAGAGTCCAGCCCCAACCCTCTGCTCAAAGGAAGGTCACCTACAGCAGGTTGCTCAGGATCCTGTCCAGCTGGGTCTCGAGTACCTCTAAGAATGGATATTACACAACCTACTCTAGTGTTGAGAACTCTTGCAGTAAAATAAAGTGTTTTATTATGGTTAAATAGATTTTGCTGTTTCAGTTAATGCCCAGATTTCACATTTTAGTGTTTAAAGTGGGGTTTGGTGATGTGAGTGACCACAGAATAGGTGCTGGTCATTAATACTACTAGAATCCAAGAGGCTTAGTATGTCTAAGAAGGTCTGGCTTGAACCTTTCACTATCTCAATTCTTCTAAACAGTGTCCTAACTTAAAATTTAGCTAATTGATCTATCACCTTCTTATGTTTCTTCATTATGCTTTACATCGCTGTCAACCAAGATACTGGATCACAACCTGTTAAAGGCATCTGAAGTCTAGGATCAGAGAATCATCTTTGCCATTTCCATGTGATAGCCTTAATTGCTACTCATCAATCATGTCCGTCTTCATTTCTCTCAGCAGCCCAGACAGTTTTTAGTTCCTTTGCTGCAGGCTGATACAAGTGCTCTTCTCTCAGTCCAGAATAATGTGACTTAAAGGTAGAATTTTTTATCTATTCAAGTGTGTATTCTCTCAAATCAGCTACACCTAGATGCTCAACAAATATCATAGACTGCATTTAAGATTTCATGATCAATTTTTAAGAAAAAACAGGAAGTTTAATCTAAAATGCTCATAGATCTTAGCAAGAAAAATATAATCTTTGCACATTATTTTGGAGGGGAATGGTTAAAATTTTGGTTAAATGTTATCATGTAATGGTTAATTTGAACCTAACACAATTAACTCTGCACTTGTGAGGAAAATCAGATTTCGTTTTCAGAAATGTTTTGCAGTAAATTACCTATAAGTGTTCTGGGTGAGAATGCAAAAATCAAATAAATAAATATACTAGCAATCCAATTACAGGTTAGAATATACTTTTTGATTTTTAAATCAGAGAATAAAAAAACTATATAAAACCAACACAAGATAGCTTAAAATGCACTGAATTTTCTCTTTTTTTTTTTTTTCTGGATTTGATTTGTATTTTACTTCTTTATACACTATAAATCATTCCATTTATGATATTCATAACTTTGACATAAATGGGCACTACATTCAAGAGACAATTTCCCCTCTTATTAATTCACTGGCCAATTTACTGATTCAAAGGCAAACTTATTACATTCAAACAATTTTAGACTCTTCCTATCAAATAATGTGTCACAGTGGCTGCACTTTTTCTAAATACAGCTTCTTTTATTTTTTTATATATATATACATATATATATATATATGTA
>NW_009721026.1:0-10652 GCF_000703405.1 Apaloderma vittatum
GTGGACGGTTCCGCTTGGGTCTTGCACTGGTGCTGGCCAGTCGCTGCCTGCCAAAAGTGCTGGCCATCAGAGCAGCACTTTAGGACACGCAAGAGATGCCCAGGGGGAACTGGAGAGCCAGGAGAGACAGAGGGATGTTTTGGGGACCTCATGCTACAGCACCAGCCTCCCACATAATTCAAAGAAATGACTGCTATAGATCTGGATATTCTTATTAGGTTGGAAGACACTGAGAATGAATCAAAGGTTGTTCAGTAAAATGTAGAGAACTACACTTGCTATCTTGCTATCACAAGAAAGTAGTAAAGGCTATAAAGCTCAGAATATTTCCAAGCGGAGAAAACCAATCAGAATACATTCAGTTATAATTAATTCCTTTTAATCTTATTTTTACTACATTTTTAAGTACTTTTAAAACATTTTTTAAAAAATACAAGTCTGAATTGTTTTCTACACCCTTGGCTTGAAGCAATATAATAGCGAGTTGAGGACATGATGAATTTCTTCAGATGCTTGTATTTCCTGTGCCATTTATTTGTTATGCCACAGCAAATAAGTGTTCATTGCACTGACATTTACATTAGTAGAAATAATTAGCCCAGCACATCAAAAAAAGGGCAGCACTTGATTTAGTCTGTGACATCTGAATGACTCAAGGTTATTTCATTTTTGAAACACACATATCAGACTTTCTGCATATTTAGTTTTGAGACTATCGTGGACAACCCAGCAGCATCATGCCATCAGTTCCAAATTAAAGCTGTTTATAATGTTATTTAGAAAATGCCAAGGTACCCAAGCATTTCATTACTGAGATTTTTATAGATAGATACAAAAGCTGTTACTGCTGCACTAGAGTGTGAAAGGCACAAAACTGCAGAAAAAAAACTAAGTTAAAACATGAGTTTTAAAGACATCCCAATTTCCTGTTAACCCAGTATATGAGTGCTTGAGCACTGGGTGAATGAGAACTCGGCAAGGATGCATGTGCATGCTAGAAAGTTGATTTATCATATCAAATTATGGAAAATTACAGATGTTTAATAATATACATTTGTATGAAAAGACTAACAGCTTATTTATCACAGATACTGTCTTGCATCCATCATTCATGGATTAAGAGCTTGCAGTATGCACTGCCATTCAGGATGCAGAATTTTCAACACATTGTAACAGTTGTCAGGAAAAGGGTTCATGGACTCCTACTATGTTGACTATATTAGGTGACACCTCCAAGGAAAGGTATGAGCTTTGCAACTCTGATGTGTGTTGAAACTATCCTCACAAAAAATATTTCTCATTTCTTTTAATGTCTAACATTTCCAAAAGATCTATTATCACCTCAATGAAAGGACAAGGGCAATTTCAGTGAATTTTTCATATGAACAATGAGTTATATGCTGGCATCTCTTATTACTATGAAGGAGAAGCAACAAGTTGACATTTGTGTTTCCTGACTGCTAAGAATGACTCAGTCAACATAGGCAAAACTATTATAAATCCCCAGAAGACTACAGTGGAGTGGGACAGAATAGTGCCAAGTAGCTATCCTGGGCACATACAGTATGTCCAAACAGATGTTACTGTTTTCAGTGTTCATTGTCTGTTACCCTTTCCCTTGACGCCACTGAGACAGGTCTGTCTTTACTCCCTGCAGACAGGTATTTATACCCATCGTACAACGGGTATAAATACCTTATCCTGTTAAGGCTAACCAGATCCAGCTCCCTCAGCTTCTCACACCAAGTCAGATGATCCAGTCCCTTTGGATGTGGATGAGGGTATTGCCAGTTCCACAGAAAGGAGACAAAATGCACTGAATTCAGACTCCATATCTGTTCAACCTGAAACACCATGAATTGCCAAAGGCGAACTACAAATTCTGGCAGTGAACCTTGGCGTCCTAAACGACGCAATATCAACTCACTGTAGGAGAGGAGGTGGAGTCTAAACTGAAGGGATAGTAAAAAAAGCTCCTGCCTTTTTCTGCCTGCTGGTTTAAGCTGCCAACATATTTGCTCAATAACTAAAACACCTAAACCAATCTTCTCACTTAATTCCAACCTAGTGAACAGAAACCAAACCCAAGAAAATTAAGCATCTATGACACATCTGAATTAACTAAAACACAAGCTGACAGCAGTCACCATTGCTGGAGGTGTTCAAAAACCATGTACACGTGGCACTTCAGGACACAGTTTAGTAGTCATGGTAGTATTAGGCTGATGGTTGGACTTTATCCTAAGAGGTCTCTTCCAACTTTAATGATTCTATGATTCTCCAGGTCTTCTCCTTCAACAAAAGAATGCTTTGCCCACATTACAGGATGAGCTTGTAGAAAAGCCTGCATTCTTAGAATCATAGAATGGCCTAGGCTGGAAGGGACCTTAGAGATCACCTAGTCCAACTTCCCTGTCGCGGGCAGGGACGCCACCTCTTGACTAGACCAGGGAACACATTCATACTTGACTACTCATTTTCAGCAAGTTTAAAAATCATATCTGATGATGTGTTAGTGCTGCATATTTTTAATGACTGCCTCTTTCAGAGATTATTTTTTACATCAAAAGATATTGAAAGGGTTTGAAGAGACTCAGCAGGATTTTTGCCAGCACAGCTATTGGTTGCTTTTTGAACCAACAAAAGGTCTCCATAAGACCCTTCTGATGAACAGTGTAAACAATGATTGTGAGTGACTCCTGAGAGAATTTGTTTATCACAGGTTTCTGATTTTTTTAACCGTGTGCCACACATTCATAGGAAAATATAAGCATGTTCTTTTGTATAATTAGCCTTTCCCTTCTTCTTAAAATAAAAAAGCCAAAACATCCTCAAAACTATGTCCATGGCAAAGAACCAGATTGTTAGTAAATTTGCCAATTTTAAAAATTTAATTTAAGAAAAAGAAAGAAACAGAGAGAAATCTATTTGTGGTTTGAGGACTGATTATTCTTGACCACCTGCATTTTGCAATATTGCAAGGATGAATAATAAAGTGAGGATAGTGCTTTTGGTTAATAGACTTTTCAGATGTACGCATTTTTCCTCAAGCATAGAATAACATGTTCAGATTTTCACTATGCTAACAGTCATGCTGTTTTGTATTGGCCACTGCACCAAATCAAAACAGAAAGTGCTTTACAGAATCCTAGACTCGGGTGCTTTAAGCAGGAAATAATTTCTTACTTTGAGATGTCTCTTCAGTGGTGATTATCAATCATATCTTCCTATGCTAGTTTACTCCTAAAATAATTTGTCTTAGCCCTTCTTTTAATAAAAGCACATTCTTTCTCAGGTAATGAACACAAAGTACTGAACACATTTTATAAATGGTACAGAATGATCGCTACAGTTAGGTTATCACTAAAGAGAAAAAATTTAACTTATTTGCAGTTGCATGAGGCATCAACAATTTCAGAATCATTTTCTATTTTTTTTTCTCCTTTGGTGCAGCTTTTACTTCAAAAAAAAGTTTGATTTTGTTCATGAGTGCAACATTCTTCAAATCTCTCTGTTATAGCTGAGAAAATAGCTTTACAGCAAATCTGATACCACTGAACTATCAGACTTAGCAATAACTACTATTTCTTTTTTTTTTTAAATAATCCAAGCTGACCAATATTTTCAATAGAGATGGGGTAGAGTTTTTTTAGCATATTCTCTTGTAATAGGAATGTTGTAAGAAAAAGGTCTGATGCAAAAACCAACTTTAGCCAAACTCGCTTACTGGCATGCTTTAAAGCTAAATTAAAAAAATCTATAAAAATCCCCAGTTTCTGTAGCAAGGAGGTAGCATATTCTAGAATTTTGACTGTGGTATAGGGTAAAACATAATTTGGCCCCTCAGAGAATTTACAAAAAGCTAATAGCCTTCTATGAATGCATTTTTTAATTGTTACTATAGAAAATGAGGGTTCTAACGAGCTTTAAATTCTAATCTCTATAGATAAATTACCATACTATAAAACATTCTTTACATACAGGTGAAATACAGTAACTTTTTTTCTTAGACAATTGTCAGAATATTTTCACAAACAGCAGAAGCAAAATACTCATTTAATAGTAACTTTGAAGTTGTTTGTTGATCCATGCCACAACAGAATTCATGTTCCAGGGGCACTGATTTGCAGAATATTCAAGCTTTTGGCAATGCCCATACAGAGGAGGGAAACACTTAACCGTCTTACTGACACATAGTGCTAATCTATTTACAAATATTTTATATTAAAAAGTAAACTTTTTTGCAAAAAAAAACCCTTCAGAAAGTAATGCTGTTCCTATTAGAAGTCTCATTCTCCCTGCAAAAACATCCATCAGTTCAAGAACTGGTATTAAAATCTACCAATTAAATGTGCCATTGACATCTGATTTTGAAATTTGCAGTTTAGGTTACACTGAATTAAGGAAAGCAAAAAAAAAAATGTTTAATTAACTAAAAGTAATGAACCCATGTTGGAAGAGAATTTTTATCATGCACTTTAAAGAAGAACTTGAGTCAAACCAGTCTGCCCAGATGGAAGTACCAACTCTTATCAGCAGGCTTCTGATGCTGCAGCATACGTACAATTACTAAATCTCTCAAACAATTCTTTCCTTCTGTGGGCATTGGGTAGTCATTTCCATTGTCTAAGAGATTTTGAAACAAACTCCACAGACTGCTGCAAAAAGAAAGCCAATTAAACATAACTGATCTCTAAGGTTCCTTCCAACCTAGGCCATTCTATGATTCTATGATAACTGACAAGTTTACAGCCTTGTTCAGCGTTCTTAAGGCAACACGAAGCTGATAAGGAGACCTCTTTCAAGGTCTCTGGAAGCATAACAAGTTCTGGGCTTTGTGTGACCCTGATGCGTGCTTACAGAGGCCAGCAGCAGTCTAGCTGATGAAGCCTGATGCTCATGGCTTCATGACATGAAGCTGGATGATGAATCCAGGCCCATGAAGCTTGGAACTAAAGGTGGTTGTACAGGTTCACAGATGATCATGAGAGAAGTCTAAGAGATTTCTTAGATGACCCTTCACCCCGCTATTAATAAATTGCTTTCAGGGTTTTTTTGTGGGTGGTTTTTTGTTTGTTTGATTGCTTGTTTTGGGTTTGGGGTTTTTTGGTCTCCTCATGTTTTCTGCATCTGACTTAAAGCCATGCTCAGTCACTTCTCAATCTCATACTCATTCCCACAATAATTTCCTTTCTTTTCTTCTAAGTATTTTTAAGTCAAGCTATTCCCACATAAACATCTTTTTATAGTCTCTAAAAATGAAGTAAATTGAGTCAGCTTTGACAAAGTAAGATTGTTTAGTATACTCTTTTTACGTGAGAAAAAGGTTTTCACTCTTACTTTCTACCAAATTAACACTACAAGAATATAATAAATACCTTAACATATGAAAAGAATAGATTTTGCTCTCCTTTAACTGAATCCAGTTAATTGCAAGAACAGGTTAATTAATACTGAATAACTTCTGTAGAATCTTAACATAAAGATATTATGGCAGCTCCTGTTGCTGCCCTGTCATGTCCATTTTTGTTGAAATACCAAAAATAAATCCACTCCTACAAAATGTTTCATTGTGTGAAATTTAACAATCAGTCATAGAATCATAAAAATAAAACTGGAAGGTTCTTTGAGACATCATCTTGCCCCACCTCAAATCAGGACTGAGTATGCCTGAAATATCTCACTAATCTGGCCTTGCAGACCTCCAACAGTACTATCTCTCAAGGCAATCTACTTCAATACTTCATTATTCTTACAATTAGAAATCTTCCCCTTTCATCTAACCTGTATTACATGCCATAATTTAAGCCTTTTATTTCTTTGTTCTTTTCACCAGGGACAGGAACAACATATATCCTTTCCAGCAGCTACATTTCATGGACATGAAAATTTTTCTCTCCTCTAGACTAAATGCTCTTATTTTTCAACTTCTTTTCAGCTCTTGTTGCTGACTCCATGAGTGTATGAAACTTTGAGGAGAACAGCATTACTCTGTTAGTAATTGGGTAAGATTAAGAATAGCAAGTATAAACTGCTTATTAAAAAAAATCCCCAACAAACAAACCATCAACAAACATTACTACTAACTGGACAAAAAACTACAGTGAGTACCTGGAGGTGACCATTTCCTAAAATAAGAAAGATTACATTATTTATTGTAACATGTCATTTCCTTCCCTGACTAACAATGAAATAGCCTAACATACCCATGCTATGCTTTCACGTACTTCATATTTCCAGCCCATCTTCACGATATTTTATGAAGCAGCTGTACATTCTCTTAAAGTGGACAAATGACTGAAACGTTTGTATGTAATTAAAGTAGTCAAGACTAAATTATGTCACAGACCTGAAAAGATACTAAAGTTCAACGGTATTCATATACTTAAAACTACCAAACGACTAGGAATGATGATCTAATAGGGCTTGTACTTCTGCTTGTGTGTGAATGAATGCTGATTTTTCCCCTAGCAGTGAGAGAGCATATTTAAAGAATTCAGTTACGAACATAAACTCTTCCTCAGGTGGGAAAATAGGAAGAGAAGTTGAAGGAGGGAAGAGTTATGCGAGGTTTTAATGAACTATTTCAAATTCAAACAATGACCTCATTTTTTTCCTCTGAACCAAAAACTCTGAAATTGGACAAGCAGGTATCTTCTCTGTCAATGCCATTTAAGCTGACCTTTCCATTTTATGCCAATAGTTTTCAATTACAAAACCAATCAGTATATTTAACTAAATGGAATAGTGTGATTAATTAAATCTAATTTTATCAACAGTCAGAATGTGAATAGCATATTAAAGTAAGGTGAACAGCTTTGATTGATACACAGAGTTTTAATTTCTAATTCCTTGTCTCCCACTCTTGTCGTAAGAATTGAAGGTTACACATCATTGAACCGGATAACCTGCTGTAATTCAAACATAGCTTCAAAGATGTGACCTTCAGTTTTTCTGATTTTTTTTTTCCCCTCTACTATATAGACACCAAATTGATAGGTCTGGAGCTCTGCTACGTGGAAAGTTTTTATACATAAAATCCTTACGTAAAAAACCCCCAAACCCCACCAGACTGATATTAAAATTGTCATAGTTCTGTTGGCAGAAGAAGTACTATCCACCTTTCCTACTGCTTTTACAGATTTTGAAAAAGTCTTCTTTAAAATGCAGGATAACAGTTCTCTTTCAATGTGGGTTGATTACTTTAGTTAATTAAAGAAGATCTGTAGTCTTCTAAGAACTAGAATCCACCCCATGTCCAAAGCTAGGTATCTAACTTTACGTTTACTTATACTAACACAAGCAGCCTCATTTCCATAGGCACTCACAGCTCCCACTGATGTCAGCACTGAAGTTTGAAAATATTAGTGTTAGTTACTGTAGCTAAGCATCTTGCACTTGAGGCCCTCCTGTGGTGTTGCCCTGAGGAATTAATGAAAAGATTGTGCTCGAAAGCCACGCAAGTTCTGCAAAAAAACACGGCAGACAGAGAAATGGTAGTCTGTACCTCACCCCTGAAAAAGGTGCTGCAGCATGGTCTTACAGTTTCTATAACCCCCTCCTTTGAGGGCAGGTTTCCCAGTGAACTCAAGACACCAGACCTTCCTACAAGCCTCCTACTGGGTCACCGCTGCGGTGCTGCTTAACCCAGGCCCTCGTGGAGGCTTTCATCCCAGCAGGCTCACGTCTTCCTGCTGGCTGGCTCTCACTAGGCCTTCTGGCTGAGGGGAGTCTCCATTCTGTCTTTGCTAAGTCTCTCTGCATAAACATAAAACACTCGTATTCCCTCCGCACTACCTTGGTTGAACTCTGTATCCTTACGTTCCCCAGCAGATCTGATCTCCAGCTACGCTTCAGTGGCTTCAAGGCAAATGCTCGGGCTCACGTAAAGGCCAATTCTCTCCACAACCAGGACCCATTACTACCATGTAGACACAGCGAAAAAATTATATTATCTCATCTAGCACCATGAAGTAGCTGTTCTTTAAAAACTGACTTTTTACTGATGGCTGTTACAATTATGGGGATTAATATTATTAGTCCCCTTTTTCTCTTAGAGGGATATTTCAATACTCAAAAAAATCTGAACTTTAAAATGTCTCGGGTCTGGCGAGGAGTCAAAAGAGAAACACATTAAATTGTCAGTTTACTATATATTAGAATCCATGGAGACATTAAACTTCACTTTTCATCTATGAATATTAAACATTTATGAGATCTTGGATACAAAGACATTAAAGTGAAACATCAGAGAGCTATGACTTAGCTCATATACAGGGAAAGAAAGTTCACAAGGGAAGCTAATAAAGGTCAAAGCCACAGAACTATCATAAAACTGGAACATACAATAGATGAAAAAGAGAAGTTCAAGTAAACCTGATTTTAAAAGGGCTATTAAGAAGCATATACGCATTTCCACAACCAGAATCTTCATGTAAAACACAAAGAAATGAAAACCAATTAAATACATAGTTCTATTCACATATGTATTCTTAACAAAGTAATGTTCAGACTGAGAGCCCACAGACAGATCCTGCAACACTCGAGAACAGCTTGTAGAGGAAGCTGACAAACCTTAAAATGACGAATTCACAAGCACAAACAAAATCAGAGTAATAGCTGCATCCCTTGTTCCTCCCATATCTCAAGCTCTGGAGACTTCAATGCCCACAGCTATAAGCATAATAATTCAAAAAAACCCAAACACACAGTGATTACATGAAAAGATATTAAGGTAATATGCACTGTTTGACTGTCAACATACCCAAAATACAAGGAAGGAAATATCTAGGGATGAACGGAAAAAACAAAACCAAGTGACAGCTTATTTTTCATACATTTGTAAGTGACTTTTCTTCCTCTATCATTTTAATCACACACACAACCCCTCCCTGCAGTTATTAAAGCAGATGTTCCTTTCCTCCACCCCTGAAGAGAAAAATTTCTAGTTACAAAATGAAAACCAACCTGGAAGATATTCAGTATTTGGAGGCATAATCTAGCACATTCAACAGAAACATAGTGAAGCAAAATTCAATACTAGATGTTTTATAGATAAACCCACAAATTTAAAATCACAGATCTCCCTAACTTTATATAGAAACTAGAATTGTGTATCTAGGCTGTATTTAAAGATGTAATTCTGTAAAATTAGAGGTACTAGCATATAATGGCTAACACAGCAAATTCTGAATGCATAGCATCCATTTAACTGGAAAATTTTCACTACTAATTGTTATATTATCGCTCTTACACAACAGCTTGGCATACATACTACACAATGAAATATTAACAGCTCAATAGTAATTCATAGTATACCTCAGAAATATATTTACAAATATAATTAAGGTCCTTTTTTAATATTATAGCACCCATCACCACATTAATGGTAATCAATATAAGTGACTTCAGAAAAGAGGTATCAAAATTCTCTGTTGTTTTGCTGGTGAGGCACTGAAATAGGCTGCCCAGAGAAGCTGTGGATGCTCTTCCCCTGGAAGTGTTCAAGGTCAGGCTGGATGGGGCTTTGAGCAGCTTGGTCTAGTGGGAGGTGTCCCTGCCCATGGCGGAGGGTCTGGATCTAGGTGACCTTTAAGGTCTTCTCCAACCCGACCCATTCTATGATTCTACGACTAATACAAAAATTTATTCTATGAAGATTATGTACTTAGCTGTGCTCAGGATGAATGATGTTAACAATTAAAAAAAAAAGATATTATTTTGTTACTACATGAACACCCATACCTCTGCATTCATACTAACTGCAAGTATACCAAATAGAAGACTTTTTTTTAAAAAAAAAGTGGAATTTCAGAGTGCAAGAAAATATTAAGCTTTTCCCATGGACACTTTTTCAGCAATAGTATCAAGAACACATGTAACCAAAGTTATATTACAGAACCTTTGCTCTGACAGTGTCTAACAACCCTAGTTAAGAATAAGCCTACTATGCTCAGCAACAAAAACTATAGTTTTGCCCAAATGTGTTTACAACCTAAGCCTACACAGATAAGCAGAGAAATATAAGTATTGAGACAGTATAATTCAGCAAGGAATCTAACTAGTACTAAATTCAAGACACAGTCATCACAACAAAGGATTTTTGGTTTTAATTAAGGAAGAGTTACATTATTTCATAGTAGTTTACCTTGTGTTCCTATAAAAAAAGGGAGATCAGATCTTAGTCTGAGTTCCATTGCCTGATTAGTCAATGTTTCAAGACCTAATGAAGGAACTGAGGTAGTCTCCAATCCACCCAGGGATTAGAAAGAAGCTGAGAATGCTTCATGTGTTATATTAGGGACAACAGCGTGGCACAGTCAAGGCAGTATCCTTCTCCACATTCTTTTTAAAGTCCAGGGAGAAAGATACAACAGTAACTGAGAGGCTGATACCTGAACAAATATTCAGCTCTCTGAATGAACAGAGAAGACTGTATCTCTCTGAACATACGGAGAAAAATACTTAAGTTTTCAATTTGTCTTCAAACAAGGTATCACATAGTGTCCTTAAATCAGAATTAACTATTCAGCTCCCGAATTTTTCATAAAATTTGCCTGGAACCTGTAAGAAAAAATTTTTCTCTTATACACCCTTTTGCATTAAACATGCCTGTTGGGTTTTACACAGTCATCTAGATTTATGCATTCCTG
>NW_009721026.1:10683-15192 GCF_000703405.1 Apaloderma vittatum
TACCTCTTTATCTCACTCACACAGGCATAGCACTCATGACACAGGTGGTGACACCAAATTGCATTGTCAGCAAAGGCCTCCTCTGTCAGTGTGCTTTTCCTGGTGAATATGTGCATGGTACAGCTCTTTGTCAGGTCTATATTTCACTAACTACTTGTATCAAGCCCACACTGCACATACAGAAAACACATCATATGGGTATTACATCTCCCCCAATTTTCCAGACTTGAAGAAGTTCTCCATCACACCTCCTGGCACCATGCAAACATGCACCATTCACGTGCCCACAGTTTCATTTTCATCAGCTGTTCTGTATTCACTGCTATTCAGTACTGATTCAGTATCAATCGGTGCTTGTCATTCATCTATACCAGGTATTCATCTATGTCAGGTTCATCTATGTCAGCAGTTTCTTTTAAAGTTTCTGCCACTCAATTTCAGATCAACATATAATTCTCACTATGACTAAGAATAGTTCTTATCAAGCTTAACTGAAGAGGAAATAAGAGCTTCAAGAGAAGTTATAACCTAGTCCTTCTCATATCAGTAGGGAAGAAAACTTCCAGTTATTGTTAACAGTCTCTTAGGAGGTGAAAAATATATCACTTCATCTCCAATCTATATCTAATATCAATACCTGTAGCAAGTGAAACTTAAGCAATTCATTCAATAAGCAATTCAACTAAAGCAATTCATTCAATTCAAGACTCATTCAATTTCTGCAGCAACTGGCTGTAACTTCTTTTTTCATTCATTAATGTGTTCTGCATTTCTTTAAAGGATAGGATTGTCCTTTGAATTTGTACTTGATTAATCACCAGGTGCCTGTAGCTAACGCATGTCTGGAAAGGAAAAACTCAGTGCAGAAGAATCTTTTGAAAGAATTATAGAATCATAGAAGGCTGGAAGGGACCTTAGAGATCATCTAGTCTGACCTCCCTGTCATGGGCAGGGACGCCTCTCAACTAGATCATGATACTCAAGGCTCTGTCCAACTTGGCCTTGAACACCTCCAGGGAGGGGGCAGCCACAACGTCTCTGGGCAATTTATTCCAAAGTCTTGCCACCCTCGTCCTGAAGAATTTCTTCCTCAGATCTAATCTAAATCTATTCTCCTTCAACTTAAACCCATCTGCCCTTGTCCTATCAGTGGACAATCTTGTAAAAAGTCCCTGCCCAGCCTTCCTGTACGTTCCTGTAGGAAGAGTTTTATCTGAAGTTGTATTTAGATATAGATCTTTTCTTTCTCTCAATGAATTAGTGTTATTTGAAAAGACTATGACTCTCAAAACAGAATTTAGATAATTGTAATCATTATGAATGCTATACTAAAATATTTTTCACACTGTGTCTTAAATACAGTGTAACCTGATGGCAAATAATCACATTACAGCCATTCTTTTAATACTTCATAGTTTTTAGAACAAATGAGTACATCAAGAAACTATACAGGACACCAAGAAACTGAGGTACTTTTAACACTGAATAATCTTATCAGGGCCCAAAGTGCTGCAACTCCAACTCTGGAGTCTGGCTCGGGGTGCCCAGGCCTTTCATGCACAACCACTGCTGCTGAACTGGGCCCATCCACGGGCCTGTGAGCTAGGCCCCAACCCACTGGCTGCCTCCTCATCCCCGTGGCCCTCCTTGGCCCTCCTGGGTTGTGTCTTACCCTGGTTCTTCTCACCAGAATCCTCCCCTGTATTCCCATGGCCCAGGTCCTGAGGAGCGGCCTGGCCCCCTTCCACTAGGCCCTTGCTGCCCCCCAGGCCAGCCCTGTGCTGAATAGTCCTCACTTTCCCAAGTTTGAAAGGCCTGAAGAAGAGTTTTAAGTATGTTTCAAACACACATAACTCACCCCGAAAGCCGGAGAAATATAAATCAGCAAGTGGGTTGTTATATAATGTGAACGAGTACTTAGCATAATAATGAGTGAATTAATGAATCTTTACAAAAGTGAAGTAAGAACAGCATAAAGTCAGCTAAAAAGTTGACAACTGTGGCCACACAAGCACTGCTACAGGATCACCCTCATGAACCGGAATCTAAGAAAAGGTCACAAGAGTTTTCTCCAGCAAGTTGTTCTTCAGGCCTGAGAGCCATCCATCCACACACTGATCTGCACATCTAAACAACAAAACCAGCACATTCCATAGCAGACCATCTGCTCAAGTTGCTTGTTAAACGATACCTAAGAAATACACTAAGCCTGGAGTGAGCTAAATCTGGGGAACAACAGATGGAGGTCAATCTTCTGTGGCTCACGATGAACCTGAGTTCATATATGGTGGCCAAGAGCCACCCCAAAGCACCTGTGGTGAAATGGCGTAGCCAGCTGACTTCTGGACCTGACACGAATCATTTACAAGAAAAACACTATAATGTTAAGGCCATAATGCACTCAATTAAACTAAAATACCTGAAAACAAATGCCATAAACAGCAGCCTCTCTTTGTAGAAAATATGAGGCCACAATCACACAGTACTATCTAGTAAAATGAAAAAGGAAGACGACACATCACAGAATACATCTGTGATAACACATCTCAGTCATAAAAAGGGGAATGTGTAAGGTAAGATAAAACGAACAAGGGAAGGGAAAATCACGATGAAAAATTGTTTGCAGCACGTGTAAGTCAAAACACTATCAAAAAAAACCGTGCCATTTATAAAAAAATGTCTAGATAATGGAGATATTACTAAAGAAGGTGCTACATGAAAGCACTGACAACTGATTTCATTTGTTGCTTTATAAAGTGTAGCACTCTGACAGGATGGATTACAGCCTATTAAAGGTGATAGGCTATATCTGCACTAATACATTTAAAAGTGCTTGGGAGCAATTTAGGGCAAGGGAACATGGCTCTTCATAACTGAGAACCATTAGAATGATCTCTGTCACACTTTTATCCCTTGCCAAATAACCCACATACATTGCTGTAGTGATCATATTCTGAGCACCAGTTCCCATCAGGTGTTTTTGTTGAGACATTCTGTTTTGGAGACCAGGAGTTGAGCAGTGTGGATGCTGGCCACTCCGTGACAGCTGGCCACCATTCATGGTAGAGTTAAAAATTTGGACTATTATATACAAGAAAAACACTACTTTAACATAGATTGTTAATGCAACACCGTCAAATACCAGCTGTCAAATTGCCTCGTTCAATTTCTCTGTTCTAACATTTACATTTAGCAAATACTTTCCATACCTACAAAATACAGTTAACTGACTTCATGACAAAAATCTATAAATATGTTAGCTGTAACACTTCTAACTTTCATTTTTAATCTCAATATTGTCAAATCCTCAAAATGCCTGCTGAGAAGACTACAGACATTACTTGTCATGTGTAGTAGAGCACCGAGCAGCAAACAAACACATTTTTATTACTGCAGTTAATTCAGAAGGTTCAAATTGTCAGTTGGTACTTTTCAATTCAGGTACAGTAAATACACATAAAGGAGACAGGAATATTATCTAAGATTGCGGAAAAGGTCTTTGCAGATACTGAAATAAAATCTGTGATTACATTACTTATAATGTATTGATAACTACTATAGCTTGGATGCATATTAACTGAAAGTAGAGAGAAATATTAAAGTGCCAAAGTTGTTTCCTATACTCTCCTGTTATTTAACATCAAATACCAGTGCTACAAACATCATATGACAATAAATTGATCACAGATACTGAAATGTTACAGCTACTGTGCATTGAAAAATGTATGCAGACAGAAGAAAAACTTCATGATCTCTAACTTATTCTAAATACCACCTCATTGCTTTCTGCTTAATTCTCATGGTTTAGTATAATAGACACTTGTCTATACATATCTCTATCAAAGCTGTGACCTTCATTTGACATTACAGTTGCCTTTGGAAAAGCGTGACGTATGTTTCAAGAACATATTTCAGCTTTGAATAGCCATCACAGGTAAGCTGCTGACAGGTTACTGGAATGCCTGTCACCTTCTTAGATGGCTTACATGACTGTCACTTCAACATAAAAGAAGGTTTTGCTAAAGAGCATGGCTGAAGTGACACTGAGTAGTGGACGATATAAGACTGGAAAGAAACTTTATTTAATGAAGTCTTTCTGTCAGTTAACCACCACTAGCGAAGAGGATACGTGGATGTGAGAAAGTCCCTTCCTGAAATAACAGTTGGTCTAAAGATTAAGGATAGACACAGACAGGAGACTGCTGTATTTTGTCACTTTTACTGAAGATCTAAAAGTTTAATATGCCCAAGGCCCCTGACCTTTTGCATGTTGTGCAAAATCCGTGTATTTTATTTTACTTGGTATCTTGTCTGCAAAGGATTATACTACATAATTGCTTATGGGCATGGCGTTCTGTTGACGTATATAGAACTGATGGTGGAGACAAATGTTTTAGATCCTACACAGTCTAGCATCCTAAAATATTGTGCCAGAAGGAAAAATTTTAGTCCTCGTGAATGAAATCACTCCAGTATGGTTCAGTACCTTTGTACGGGGAAGACACAGGA
>NW_009721026.1:15223-74484 GCF_000703405.1 Apaloderma vittatum
TATGAGTAGTACATCCTTTCCTACAGGGTGAAAATGTCTGACTACAGTCTCAGATTACACCATCCCTAAACGTGGTTTTCAGAAACAAATATAGAGCCTGCACTAGAGCTTAACTCAAGCAGTGTCAAAGAAGTGGTTTTATATAACATTGTAAAACACCTTAGAAAGTATTTTAACTGGGAGACATGAATGAAGTGTTACCTTTAAAATCGCTTTTGTCTTTGTGTCTGTCTGCTTACCTGCAAAGCCACCACCTAGAATTTTCATCAGCTTTTAAATTTTTTTACATAGGTACTGTTCTTGGCTAACAGTACATTATTTTCAAAAATGCTGTCATGATGCAGAAATCTCTTTGTATGTCCAGCTACAATTTTTGGTGAAGACAAGTACCCTCAAAAAATGCCAACATTCTCCAGGTGTCACAAGACAGTGATTCCAGGAAATAATGAGTATTTGCTTTTAAAAGAGAGGAGGAAAAAAGTTATAATTATGCAAAAATATGCCTGATCTACAAACTTCTAGCATTTCCAGCTTGTAAGCAATCTGGATGACCTAAGCAACGATGCATCAGTTAGCAAAGGCTTTGTCAACTTACAGAGGTTCCCAAGTCTCCCTCTGCTAAGGATAACATAAGGTTCTTTGCATACTACCACCTGCCAGACTGCATATTTTCTAGCAAACAGGTGGATGCAAAGGTGTATAATTTATGCACAAAGTTATCCTGTGTTTGTGACAGCAAAGCATAAACTACATCTATGTTCTACCTATTTGTTTTGTCCATTAATTACACCATTCCCACTACAGTAAAATTAAATGAGTTATACCTTGGCATTCAATGTCTATTTTATTTAAATTATTTGTACATATTCTGAGCTTACTTTTGAAAATTTACTGTTTACAAATTCATTAACTGAGATGTCAATTTCAATAATATACATAGTGCATTTTTATCACCATTCTCAGAAGAAAAATAAATTCACCTGTACTCAGAAAAGGTGATTTTCACTGATAAAATAAATGCATTTTTTCTATAGAAAAAAACCTCAAATTTTTTTGTTAATGATTTATATTTTATATAATACTTAGAAGATGCAGAAGTTTATCTTAAAATAATTTTATAGTTGTAATAAGAAAGTCCAAGTCTTCCCTAGATAGCTGTAGTTTTTGAACGTAGGAACTGACGATTCACATATGCTTGAAAGGTTTTTTCAGGCTTCCTTTGTGGCTGCTCTAAGTAGCAAATTTCAATCAAGTCTCATAGCAAACTCCCACAGAAACACTGACTTCACCCAAGAGATAAATCTTGTATCTACAATGCCATCTACCATACTACTACCTTTATGTATTTGTTTCTACAACTGTTTTAATCTATTCTTGTTTAACAAGCTGAAAAGGATTCTTTTGATCATAAATTTCTCTTGAAACTAATTTTTTCATGGTGAATACTGTGTTTTCTGGGACTGCAAATGGTTTTTAAGTCCAATTATTTAGGGTGGATTTTTTTATTTTTAGAACGGTTTGTTGACTACTTTGTTTCAGAGCAGATAAAATTAAAAAAAGTAAAACTAAAGAATATTATGAGCATACATGTAGATGTAGATAGCATTTAGGCAGATATTATTACAATCCACCCAGAAACAAAAATTCCCGTGGGGCAGACAGGAGTCTAGTTGTATGGTGCTCTGAACTATTTTTTGTTACATGCTGAGTAAACTCACATAGAAGTGCTAGCTATATTATGCTGCAGAAAAGTTCCCTGCTCAAGAAATGTGACTAATCCAGAATGGGGAGCCCACAGCACAACAAAGTACAGCCACTGACTCCATCTGTTCCCTGGAGCAATACATTTTCTTTGCACAGATGGGATGAGTGGGACTAAGGAAAGAGTTGAATTTTCCAGCTGAACTTATGGAAATAAAAAAATTCCTTTTAAAGGAAGAGGATGGTTTTTTACTGACACTGTATGACATGTATTGATGTCATATACTGGAGAATAAAGGACAAGGTGCCCTCTCTGTCTAATCCAAACACTCAGCTTGATCTGTAAGAGTATTTTAAAAACATTTTTCTCCAAGTGCTTTTAAAATTGGCTATTGCTACAAAGTTCTGCTGTGCCTACACTGCTCACGACTTAGCATATCCGCAAACGAGTTAAACTGATGCCTGAGTATCATCAGATGCTGAGGGAATGCATGCATGAGTGAGCATGGGGTAGACACATGAAGACACTGATTTCAGAGCTGAAACACGGCAGTCAGCTTGTTTAAAGAAGGACGTTGTACCAGAGTCCCAAGACTACAGGAGTAGATTGAAAACCAGAAAAGAAAGAACTAATGCCTCTCTCCTTACACTGAGGATTTCAGAACACTTCAGACCAACAGCTCTGTGATCACATGGCTGTAGGGCAGGCAGTAGCATGTATAGACATGTTTTGAAAGATAAGTTTCAAATTGCTAGCTATTATTGCTGCATCCCTCACACTGCCTGTGGAGCTCTGGTCAAAGTTTGATTTTTATCACTTTTATCCCTCCTCAGGTCAGGTTGAATTTCAGCTATGAGAGTCCGTTTCTTTGAGTTAGAATTGCGCAACACCACCTGAAGTCACATTGTTAAATTAAACTAAAGCCAGAGTCAGAAGAGTTACTTACATTTATTTTTCAGATGTGCCAAGCAAGTGAGTAATGAATATGGAGAGTGAGTTTGGTGATTTTTAAATGGCAGCTGTGTGAATAGCTTAGCTGCTATAACACCAGTTTGGGTTGTGACAATCCTCATTAGCAGATCTCATCCTCTCCACTTACTCTTCCTCCAAACTGTCTTGAACACCTCTGACTGTCTAAAGCTTATAGAAGCACAAGTTCCCTGAGCAGATACCAGGACAGCTTAACTTGTGCTCTCACTTGCACGGGATGTGGTGATATGTAAAGACAAAGAGCAGATTTCAGAGGATATCTGTGTGTTGAAGCATGATGGTTATGGCCAAAACCTGTATTTGAGGCCACCACTGTATTTCTTTCTTAAAACATATGGTATTTTTAAAAATTGTATTAAGTATGTAACCGACCTACATTACCCTAATGTAACAGATTATTTCACATCATTGTGTATATATTACACACTTATATAATATGCATATGTAGTTCATATGTAGTGTATCATAAATATTTTTCAAGTTATGTCTGATCATTATTTTTGATAGAATTATTTGCTATAGAGTAACATGCTGAATCTTGGTAGATATTACATTTCTGCATATTAAATTGTAAACTAACAAAAATCTACACATGGTCAATATTTATGGAACTATAAAATACACATTCTAGTTCTGCTACAATAGATGATGCACCTTTGCATTTTTAAACTAAAGCACAAGAGCTTTCTTGTTTTATTAAATATCTTATATGTTGTGACGAGTACATGACTTTTTAAAGATAAAAAGTTTGAATATTAATTATGAGAAGAATATTTCTGTGATAGCAAGCAATCATAAATATACTCATCTGACTATAATCCATATTAGTTGCATTACCAGTTTGCATTACATGTCCATGTGTCAGTTCTGTATATTTGCTTTTGTTTAAACACACAGGCTAAAGAAGGTATTCCTTCATCACGTCATAGATTCTTAAGTTTAATTTCATATAGTTTAAATAGGGCACAGTGAATGATTATTACAAGTATGGTAAAATTAAAAATACTCACAGACACCTCCTGTGTGTTGCAGAGAAGATGAAACTCGTGCCACAGAATGTAATTCTCATTGGGCACTCAGAACCGATGGTCTGTCTGGCTCTCAGCCACACCAGGATCTAGCACTAACCGTGAGACAGAAAGTGAGGGGGCACCTTCAGCAATTCCCCACCTGATCACAAGCACTATTGAAACCTGTAATACAGTGGTAAGAGGAGTGAGCAGATTAGGTTCCAGAGTGGAGTCCAAGTGCAATGGATGCCCCAGAAAGCAAAAGGGTAAAAAACAAGAAGAGAAAATAATATGCCCTACACATGCTGATGGTGCAGAACAGGAGAGAACATATGGAAATGTTACTTCCAATCCAGATTTTTCTGTCACTGACCTACAAACTGTTATCTCTGCTACTGGCATCATCACTGGGAACATTCCAACTCATATGGCATGAAAATACAGATGACTATGTATGTAGATATGATGATCAGATGTGTCAATATTTATCTTTTTTAATCCCTATTCACTGCCTGAAACAATACAAAAGAAATTACAGATCACTTGAAATGGAAATAAAAAATAATTTTAAAAAATCATAAACCAAAACCATTTGAGGTCAGAGGTGTTAAAATTACTTTAACCTTCCAAAATCGATTTTGTTCAGCTCTGTTCCAATGCCACACAATCATATTACTTACGTTGGAATCCGAAAAATAAAACGAAAATATATTTAGTCAAGGGGATTCTAGAGTTGAAACGGTCATTCAAAATGTCTTAACTTAATTCATGATCCCCAGATGAGACTTGGACATCATGATCCTATCTGAGATTGACTAAATTTCCATGGGCTTATACCTAAGAAGATAAGCAAATAACAACAGAAGATAATCATGTCTGGCTGATAGTATTTGTCCTGACTGAAACAATCTCTAGTATATTTTAAAACAAAAACTTACCAGCTTCAAAAAGCATAATATTTATATTATTATTATTTGCACGTCCGTTAGTATTAATAGCATGCACTAGCAGATGTACTAGAAAGTGTAGATAGAGGAAATACAAATAGTGAATCATTAGTATCAGGGTAGGTTTGCTTGGGTATTTTTTTAATGTCATTAACAGATAACTGCAAAATTGCATCAGACGAAATAAATACCACCTAATTTCTTTTGTTTGTTTGTTTTAGGTCTTTCAGTCATAATCACTGGTATCAAAAACTCAGTGATATTGAGACTGAAGCATATGATATAGAGTATATCCATGATCCTTTAAAAACCATTACTGAAAGACAGAGAACTGAATAGACTGTATGGCAGACAGGTCAGCCTTTCAATAATGAGTTCAGCTGCTTTAGTGACTGTTGAGATAGGTTAGACAAGCTTTTCCCACAGACTTTAAATCATCAAGATACACTATTTTCTTTACCAGAATTCTGCAGATGCCTTATTTCCTTTGCTGATAGCATCGCAACACTCTCATGAGAAAATGCTTATACCCTCAGCTGTCACATTCCTGAATGATCCACAGCTTTCTATCCAATGCAGATTTTATGTAATGAAAATAAATTATGCCTTTCTGTAAGCATTGTGAAACCTCTATTTTTGAATCTCAAAGTCTTTTGATTTAAAAATTTAACTTGTTTAATCACAACGTATTTTTTTTGATAATCAGGATGATTCTCATATATCTGTCTAAAAATTTATATTAAAAATTCAGGCTAGTCTCAACAGTTGCTGGAATGAAAACAAAGAAATCTGGCAACTCCAATGCTTCAAGACCTCTATATCAAGAAAGTATTACCTTGTGTTAGTATCAGAAGTTCATTACAGATTTTTTTTTGTTAGGTATCTTTCTAAACCTACTGAAAAAAGCATACTGAAAATAGATATTGGACTGAGTTTTCTGTGGGGCATAGTTTTCAACAATTTCCATAATTGTAAACCTATCACAGAGTCTTCTAGTGCAATTATTTAAATCTTTTAAAGTAGAGCTCAACTCTAAATTTTTTTCTGTGTTACAGTGTCAGCTTTTTACAACAAATTATAGCTTTTGGATTATAATTAGAGCCCTGCTTGCTTACTTCAATGGGGATAATTATAATTACCATGTTTTATTAAGAATACTACTTGCAGGGTCTTAGGAGCAATAAAGTAGGTTACATTATATTACTTTTTCTGCAGCAATAACAAAACTACTTAAATCAGTTATTAATGCCTTGATCAACACCTGAGAATTGGTATACACATTTGATCCTGATAGACAATATGAAGAAAATGGGTTACAAATGTTTTAGAATTTTTAGTGAAGCTGATAGAACGGGAAGTAAGGGATGCCCTTGAAGCTTTATTCTGGCTACAACAGAGAAATATGCTTCAAGACTGGGACTTCTGAGCACTATGACAATCTTAAAATAAAAAAAAAAAAAAAACCACAAGATGTGACGGGAATTGCTTTGCCAACAGCAATAATTCAACTGAGTTCCAGAATCTTAATTTCCTTTATCCAAATAAAGAAGGCTTATTTTCATGGGAGTTTCCAGGATATCTTGTCTCAGGTTATGGATTTGATTTTAATACAAAAGGGCTATTTATGATCCAATCCCTCTCTGCAAATTACAGTACCAGTCTTGTATCAGAAGCTTGACAGGCGGCAGACATTCTCTGTCTGGGAAGCCATGACAGGAGAACCAAGAGCTTTTGGCACTTACAGCTCTTCTGCACAAGAATAACGTGTTTCCTGCCAGCATGGCCATTGACGTTGAATGTCCACTTTCTCAGGAGCTGATGATGGGGAACGGGATACACTTCAGCAGCCACGCAACAACAGGGACACGTCCCATTTTGGTTTTTAAATGGTGCAGTTCTTTGCAGAATGGAGTTTAAACAGACTATCAGGAGCAAAAAAAGCCTAAGAAGGCCAGAAGACCTCTCAACAAATGACTGAGTGCAAACACAGACTGAGGTCTAGAGAGATGAGCCTGCTCTAATGGTAAAGTCTGACATTTAAAAGCTGGATTTCAGGGCGCCTGAAAGACAACATCTGTAGACAATGACAGTCACAACCTCTAAGAAGCAGAGTTACAGCTTATATTCAGCATTCCTATTTCAATTAAAAAACCCCACCAAACACAGTTCCCAACACCACAAAAATGCTTCGTAGCAGATTAGTCCATTGCTAAGCCTATGTGCTCTACTTTTCATTATTAACATGGAGACCTTCGAGAATGCAACTTCAGAGCCATGAAGATACAAGATAAAAATACAGATACTAGAATAGTAGCACTAATTCCAGTGACTGAGCAATTTACTTGTGAAATGCCACTGCCTATGATGTCTGTCAAACATGTGACTCCACAAAGGGATCAGCTTGAAAGATAAATCAGAAACAGTGATGATGAAAGCACAAAAAAATGTATCAGGCACTTAGTAAGTTAACTGTGTTTCCATCAGCTCTGATAACCATTAAGAGCAGAAGTGGTCTTCATAATTTTGATACACATTTTACTGTTTTATTCTAGTATAATTTAAAATTAGATAATTACATTATCATATCAGTGAAAAACTATATACTGCTAGATGAAAGCCTATTTTAACGGCAATTTGATCCTTCAGATTTACTTTTCACTTTAGAGTATTTTCTATTTTCATATTTAGAGCTTTGAAGTTATACATAAAAAAAAAAATCTGTGATGCAGCTGCACTGCAGTTGTGTGTACATAAAAGTAATTTAAAGATGATTTTATCTCAGACCTGTTTTTCTGTCTCCCACAGCCGATCCCCTGTAGCATAATCTGCATCTCTCAATAGTAATTTCACTATTACTTATCCTCACCCTATTTCCACTACTACAAAACTTGTTTTGATTTTCATCACCCCCTGCTTTTGAGAGTGATTAGGAGAGGACTATATGAATGTGTGGGGTTACTTAAGTGCTGGTTTGATGCCTAAAAGCACGGTAACTACTTTATCTTAATTATGTATTCTTAGTTATTGCTCATAGAGAGAATTTACAAAAACGTATGTAATGAAGAAAAAAACCAAGTTCCACCAAAATTACTTTAACATGTTTTTCCTTTCTTTAACAGAAAACTGTAAGCAGACATACATTCAGAATTACTCTTCACTTCAGTTAGCCTTGTTTTTAAATTCAATATTAGAGCAATAATTAATTAATTAAAACTGTCTGGAATGGATCTAGCTTCAATGTCCTTTCTATAAGCATTTTTTGTACTGCACAGCAACATTAAGGAAGCTTACCTGGGGAAGGTATCTGCAACTAGCAAGCCCTGGATATTCCAGTACCCTAGTTAGTGAAAGAAGCCACATTTGCAACAGCTTTTCTCAAGGACGTTTTAGCTCTTCACCCTGCAAGGCAGTGACTCTTAGTTTCTTTCCAAAGCGCAACAGTTGCAAGACTTGGCCACACAATGAGGACTTTGAAGAAAAGCCACATCTTTCCAACAAAATGAACAATCCAGGGAAGAAACTGAAGAGCATCATACCTATTTTCAGATCCACAGTCACTGAATCACACATTTCATAAATTATGAACTGGAACTTAACATGTAAAAAAAAAATCTTTCTGGGTAGTCTGTCTTGATGGTTTAAATAATCCTTATTTCACTCCTACATAAAAATCTGGATATCCATATAGCTAGATAATAGCAGTCAGGAGACAGAGTACTACACAGAGAAGTGGATTAATGTCTCTCGCTATGTTATTATAGCCTTGGACTGCAGTAATTTATTCAAATTCTGGAAATAAACACTTATATGTTTTGGCAGGTGTGTATGATTTCTTCCTTCTATCCCAAAAATGTTGTATGCATCACAGTTAGTATATTTATTATAGGTATGACAGCAAGTTTGTATTGGCACAAAATGGAATGGCATGGATGTTTGGAAAAATCAAATTGCTGTTCTGAATGTTAAGGGACTTCGGGGGACAGCTTGGATGCACATGGTTTAATGAAAATTTTATTTTATAAGGAAGTGACTGAAGCAATGTTTTTTAACTGCTTCTACAGAGGCCTGAATCAGCTTGAGAGAGAAGCTTTATCAGCTGACACACATCAGCAAAGAATTAGTCAGTAGAAAGCAAGTACAGAAGAGGATAGAAATGAAGAAGTGCAACTGATGAGTACAAGTCATACAGACATCACTCAAGCAGGATAACTGTAGGGAGGTTAACCTTCAAATTTATGTTTACATCACAAAAAACTAAGCAGAACTATTACAAAATCTCTATTATTTGGTCTTTCTCTTTGAGCACACAGAGATGATGGAAATGGAAAATCTTCAAATACTGCAGATGTTTCAGATACAAACTCAGCAAAATAAATTAAAAAGGAGCATTCAAGGTACACTCTTTAATATGCATATTAAACATTTTACTACGATCACTTCAGAAAATTTTAGTGGGAATAATTAAGGTCTAAGATCTTCAAGGGTCAAGAATGTATAATAAGAGAGGGGCCAGACCAGGGGATGAGTCACAAATGTCAACACTGATGATGAAGGTAAAGATTTAATAGAGGAGTTTCCACTGACCCTCAAAATTCTCTTTCTGCACAGTCCAAAACAATGCAGTTATCTTGTTTGGACAGTGTATGTTTGTGGAATCAGCAGCACAAAGTTTAAAAATATCTCATGCTTTTCAGAAACAGGAGGAGAATGACCTTGCTTTTATTTCTGTTACTCAACTATATTCTGAGAAATCTCAGGACAAATTGCAATTACCAATGCCCTTGATGGATAATTTATTGCAAAAAAGTCCCCTCCCACAAATCAAGTATTCATTATGTCTGCATGGAAAAAGCTTATGACTCCTAACAACGTCTTTGTATAATTGCTTCTTAAGATACAAAGGTTAAGGTGAGTATTGCAACGAATATGGAAGAGTTGTCCAAACTAGGATGAAAGTATTAGCTGAAGAATACAACAAAGATCTCAATGGCTCTATTACAGGCCCAGGAATGGAATGACAGGAAACAGCGAGCATGTCTGGTTACAGAAAGAGAAGGTTATTCAAGGTGAGGAGCAGGGGAAATCATTCAGTTTTGGGTTGGGTTTTTTTTTTATGAGGTTTTAAAGCCCATTTATTAAACTCACAAACCCTGATATTTTTAATATCTTACCTGGACAGAAAGAAGGGAATGCAAAACATGTTTAATTTTTCATGATCACTTAGTTTAAAAAACCTTTGCTTCATATACTTATGTTCCTGTTCAAAATAAAATTATTTATGCATAACTTGCCAATTATATTCTTCTATTGCTACAAGAGTTTTAAAAAAGTCATAATATTATTCTAGAATGGTTGGCAGCAGGAAAGCAGTATGAGCTGGTACTTCAGACCCTTATATGCAAAAATTAACTTCATAGCTTCTCTGATGTAGAAACAGTACTTGGGGTTGGAGAAGCCACAGAGATTTGACCCAGTAAATTGCCATACTTATGTCTTGCATCATCCTAAATATATTACTTCATCAGACTCATAGTATGTGTGGAATAGGATTATTTTTTTCTCTCAACAAAGCTCCCAGAAAAATTCTCAGGAATATAATGCTTATTCACACCCTAAAATGAAGATATTTTACCATTCATAGTCTTGATTTTTACTAATTCAAGGGTTCACTAACTCAAGACTTTCAACAGAATCTAATTGCAAAAAAATAAATAAATCTGTTAAAGTCTTTAAAAAAGCAGGGAAAAAAAGCAGAGAAGCTTAGAATCCAAATCAGCTTTGTGTGTGCCATTAAACTTTGTTTACAATAAAGTTTTAACTAAATCGTTTCTAGGATTTCTTATAATAGAAAACAAATAAGGCAGCATTAAAAATAATACATCTTCGCTTAAAATTAATAACATACATTATTTTAAAAAAGAAACAAAAACGAGAGACATTATCTAAACCAATGACCCTGAAACAACCTACTTCATACAGGTATAGCATCAGGCAGCATCAAAATATACCTAAATATATTACAGCTGCAGCTCTTCTCTCAAATAGATTGTCCACAGAAGTTCTTGATCTGTCTGTGGAAACTGTCAGCAAAAGCTGATATTTCCCGAGGTGAAAAGAACATTGAAAGTCTGTGAGCTGGACTGAAACCAATCTCATTTCACAGATGCATTCAGCGACCCACTGGAATGCCAAAAAATCTATGATCACTACTCATGGCGACCTTATTTACACTGTTTTTTTCCAAGGTGATAGATAACATATCCCATTACCAGTCTCTTGAGCTGTGCAATTTCCTCATTAAATAAATTATAAAGTAAACCAAATATTTTAACACATCGTACCCAGACCTGGCTTCAGTTGCATTTGCTTCACTTTCAAGCCACTGAGAAAATAAAGACTAATCGGAGTAGAGAGATTAATTCCTTATGCTGAATTAGATTCACCTGTGCTCTGAACTCTTGCAAAAGGAAATAAAAACCATGAATACTGGTTAAGCTGGATCATTAAAAATAAATAAATCAAAATGTGGTGGAGTTTCAGGTTTTTGCGTTTATTTTTGTATTTTTTAATATATGTTTTTGCACCAATCCTTTTTACTTCCAAGGATCTTAACCCAATCCAGTCTATAGCCCCTAAGCAATACAGGCTTAACGCCAGGATATCACAAACGCAGAGAATGGCCGATGCTGGAAGGGACCTTTGAAGGTCATCTGGTCCAAATCCCATGCTCAAGCAGGGCCACTTATAGCAGGGTGCCCAGGACCATGTCCAGATGGCTTTTCAGTATCGCCAGGGTAGAGATTTTACAGCCTCCCTGGGAAACCTGTGCCAGCACTCAGTATTTTGAAGCAGTGGTGCAGTTTTCTTTTAAAGACTTCATTTTTTTCATCCTTAGTGTAACTTTCCCTTAAATTGTCTTCCAGGATCTGAGTTAATGCCCACAGATACACTGTCCCATCTTGATTCAGAATGCCCAAATTCCTTTCATTTTATCTTTTAAATAAACCTTATAACTTGTTAAAAAAATGTGTTAATTATGTCAAATATGAAATGCTTCCTTCATATTTAAAAAAAAAAATAAATATTCCAGCTCATTTTCAAAATGTTCAAAAAGTTTCTAGTTTTCAGGGCTCAAAAATAATGCTGAGAAAGAGAATCTGTCTAAAAAATGTCAATCACAAACTAAAGAATCTTTATTACGTTGCCTACTCATTGAGGAAGTAATTGAAAATTAGCAGGTTAGCATAAATTATGTTTACAACAGACCTTACACTGAACAATGCAGAATTCACCAATTTTGGCCTAATTTTCAACTTTGGAAAATTAATGTCTTCCAAAGACTTAGACCAAGCCATTAGAAACAATGAATAGAAGCAATTCCTACCTCTTCTATGGAAAAGGAAATATTCTCAACTAAGAAACAAGACCTTATACTAAATATTCAATGAAGATAACCTAAGTGATTGTAGTGTCTAGACAGGAAACATGTTATTTAGGGTACTGAAGCAAATCAATAATGCTAATTATCAATTATGGTTAAATGCTCCCCATTAGCAACTAGATTTTTATAAAAATGTATTAAGTATCTTTCTTGTTATAAGTTTCTATGAGTTCAGACAATGTAACACTTGAAACGGACAAACCTTATCAAGGGGGCCGGTTAGCTCAGTCAGTTGAGCATAGCGCTAACAACGCTAAGGTCGTGGGTTCGATTGCCATTCGGTCCCCATGTGTTGCCTGATCTAGTCGAGAGGCGGCGTCCCTGGCTTCAGGGAGGCTGGATTAAAATGATCTCTAAGGTCCCTTCCTGCTTAAGCCATTCTATGATTCTAAGTATGGCTTCAGATACACAACACAATAAGAACTAATGACTCATCACTTAAGTTTGTGGGGAGGCGGTTAGGAGAGGGGAAGTGTCTAACTGTGAAACACAACAAAATGTGCAGTTTTGCTGTCACGTAATATAAAGGTATGGTTTACACTCTACCAGGAAAAACTCATAGGAATCACCATTCCCAAATGAAGAAGAAAGATTAACGCATCCACCATCTATATTCTGTATTTCAAGAATATCTCAGTGAACCATATATGTTAATTTTGAAATTTGTAGATTATGTGTATCATTACCAAAGGCCTCAAAAGATTTAATGACAATGTATAATAATTATTGACAGACACCAAATTTTGCTAGAATTTACCCATGAAACTAGAAAAGAAAAATAGATAGGTGCCTCCTCTGGAGTATCATAAATATAGACAGATGTTATTTCCCATTTTAAACTATTTTGAGACTCCCATAGCATTAACATTGCAAGTAATCAATTTCAAGTGTGTATCTCTAATCCAAAATCAAGAGAAAATAGACATCTTGACCAAATTGAAATTCATGCTGAAAAAGCTACACCTTGCAGCCATATCTCTGTCATACAAATCAATGTACAGCCCCACCTGCAATCAAATAAGTCTTTGGCTGGCAAGGTACCATCCACACATTTTAATACATACTTAACATTAATATTTCATAATGGCTCCAGAGACAAGGGCAGCACTGGTGGGCTGGATGATAAATTTCATTAAGTTATAATAATTTCTCTTCTATCTCTTCTTTTTCATGCCTACTGTGGCCCTGTTTCGGAAGAAACTTCATTCTGGGATTTGAAACGTGTACTTTGGTATGGTCAGGAATGCAAATGATCTTCAGTGCTTAATGACTATTTTTGAATCAGATCTTGTAACAAAAGACTATTAATCCAAAATAGCTCCCAAATCTAATCTCCAGCAACACAGGTGAAATCAAGACTCCCCAAAGTCATCTGCTTCTTGTCTTATCTGTAATTCATCCTGCTTTCACTGCCTTATTTCCAAAATATCTCACCTATCCCAGTGCTACCATCATCAGATCAAATTGTACAGATTCTCTTCTGACTCCTAACTTCTCTTTGTTCTGTTGCCTTTCCTTTGTAAATCCAGTCCTAGCTTCTTTCCCCCATATCTGTCTCCTAATCTTATTGGATTCTATGCCCATTCTTCTCCCTTCATACTCACATGTCACTTATGACACAGACCTCACGTGCCACATTTTCAATTCTAAATTTCTCTCAGCAGACACAATGACATGTTTCTCTCCATCTTTCCCACCTACTACTCCATAGGATTCTTCTCTAATGCTCCTTGGAATGGTTAAGGTTAATGACACTAAGGGACAAAAAGATCTTTGAAGCTCTAGCTACCTAGGAAGAAGTGAAAACTTTTCATTGGGAATGTAAAATGTGGTACTACTAAAAGTCTTAAAACCTGTCCAAATTTCAGCTTATGAAGCTGATAATAAGCATGGATTTGATAAAATCCCCCTTTTGATGTAAAATCACCTTCCTGCTTCAAAGTAGGAGGACAGAAAAATTATTGGAGTAGAATAATACGTATAAATAAGCAAATTTTCCCTACTTCAGGCTTCTGAAATACACATTTTGCCTGAAAAACTTCCTTCAAATATTCAACCTGATGCAGATATCTTGCTCTAGGAATTCCAACCATTATGCTTTATACTCAGTAGTGTCATAAGCCACTTAAAATTGAAAATTATATTCAGAAATATTTAACAAACTTAATAGACATTCCATCAGAGTAATTGATTGCAAAATCCTAAAATGTATTAGAGTATAAACTGTTTGAACTAAATCAGGGAAGTCCCTAGATAGCTCTATTACAATATTAATTGTTAAAGCTCACAAAAGGGACCTCCTGTCAAAATTATTACAAATCAATTAGAGATTTAAAAGTATTTGGCATAAGAACTGCAATTATTTTTACAAAGCAGCACACACTTATGTCATAAAAATCACTTTCAATTATCATTTCTTCACTTAACTAATTTGCTGGTTTTAACAACAGGGAAGATTATATAGAGAGTTCTTTTTTTAATGTAATATTTCAGGACTTGAAGTTTATATAAAATAATACGTAATTTTTCTTTAAATCAAACCTACTGCAAAATGTACCCTTAGACAAGGCTACAAATTTATGTATTCATAACTGGTTGTGATACTTTCATGATGTATAAGGAGAATCAGGCATCTAGGAAAGTTTACCAGAGTCAGTACACCAAGCACAGGACATCTGTGCTAGTCACTCAAAAAGGCTGATGAGAAAACTGAGTCCTCTCCTTTCCACGGGCTCAGGCAGCTACTTCTGGCAGAGGAAGGTGCTTCTCCCTCAATTTGTAACTCTGAAACAGGCTCCTGAGCTTCCTTCTGAAAACTAAGCAATCTCAATTCTTTGAAAACGGATTTGCTGATTCACCTGGTCTCTGACTTGCTACAATATGCACGTGAGTTAAGAGAAAGCACAGGTGCAAAACCGCTCCATCTTAAGGGCATCTGAATGCTTGCTTTCCACTTTCAGCAGAGTGCCAGAGTGGCATCACCAGCTTGTGAGGACAGACTCTGCATTCATCCTCATGTTCTCACAGCACACCTCCCTGGCACCACAAGGAATCCCGAGATACTCCCTGGATCACAGCGAACATGTAGGAATTCCCATGGCTCCATGATTAGGGTATTCGCTTGGGAGGAGGGGGGACCAAGTTCAAGCCCCTGCTCTAATGAATGCTTAATTTAGAACACTAGAATGTCCATTGTCATGGAATCTGAAAGGCTGATTCTCCATCCCAAAGGGATGCCTTAATCGCTAGGTTACAGAGTTCTTCTCTCTGGCTTAAAAATTACTTAAGCACTTAATTCTAAATAAAACAGCTCCATCATTAAAGGCTCTGAAAGGACCAGCTGGTTGGTTAGCATGAAAGCCCAAGAGTAATTTTTTTAGAAAAGAGAGGATGTATGACTCCAGTATCTCCAATATTTTAAGCAAAATATTTTAAGCAAAACCATTTTATACCATGTTTTCTGGCAGTTCTTTTCTCATCAGCTCATTTAAGGGCATTCTCTGTGTATCACCACAGAACAGGGAAGGTGAGCATCCACGCTGCATATACCTTGTTTTCACAAATGAGGAAAATGATTCAAACAGGTTCCTTGCAGCTCAATTTACTGGCCACATTTTGTAAGCCACGTAAATGCCGAGAAGAAGCAAATTATCAGCTTATACATCTATGGAATTCAAAAAAACCAAAAAATCCAAAGGAGTTTTCTTCTCAGTACTTGACAGGTGAGGTTTGAATACATTGACATTTAAATGCTTGATTTAGATCCCTGCAGGGACATTTAGGCACCAGCATCCCTCTTGTAATCTTGCTTTCTAAACACTTTGAGATTTACAGACAAACAATACTTGTAATAATGAATTTGGAGAGTTTAATAATAATGTCATCAACTAATCTGTATAAATTATCTCAGTTCCTTCAGCTAGCCTGAATTAAAATGCTGCTATTAACTTTCAAAGAAGCAGGATTAGACCTATTGTCAATTGTTAAAACAACACTCTAAAATCTGGTAAAAATCACTAAGAGCCATAAATGTTCCTGTTACATCATTCAGAAAGTCACAAAAGAAAGGAAGAAAATAATTAGCTAAGTCTATCATGTCTTCTACTGCTTGTGTACGGTAACATAAATATAATTTACAAAATATAAGTAATTGCTTTTTTTTTGACAGAGTAAAATTTACTAGCTTCCATTTCAACTTGGTGTTATATAATTCATATTGTAATAGTACAACACACTCAGGTATAATTATATGTAGAAAAAAACCCCACAACACAAAGCACAAAACATTAACCCCAAACCCAAAACAACAAACTTCAAAAGTGAAAAAGAACACAACAAAAGTCATCACCCAAGATGTTCTGACAGAGTTCAAGACAATTTCTTCTTGAGTCAGTGGGCAAACTGCAGAGGTACTGATCCAGCAGCTTCTAATGCTCACTGCTAATGCTCTGCATGCAGAATTGTAATAGAATTGCTTTACTAATGACATTATTATATTCCTCATAGATTTTTAGGAACAAATAGGCTCCCACTGCATTAAAGTGAAATAATCCACTTTGCAGTCCGATATGGGTGAGTGGGTTTTAAGAATAATAATGTAAATAAAAGCTTGTTCCTCCAAGAACGAGGTGGTATCCATGAGCTGGGATCCAGAGTAATTTTTATCTACAGCTCCCCTATTTGTTACAACAAATAGCAGTCATCCATTTTTGGAAGGTTAAACTTCTGACCATGCTGTGCTTTTCAAAGGCTTATTCTCTTTTCCTCTGTGCAGGAAGTGCTATACACAGGTTCTCACGCACCCAGGCCCTGATACAAATCCCTTTACCTCAAACAGGGATCTGTCTTCTCTCATTAAATTACTTTAAAGCTGACTTTATGCTGTGAAGAAACATAGACAAACATTCCCAGTTACTGTGTGTACCTTCATTTTTAAGAACAGTTAAGCAACTCCCTTGTTCATTACACTCCAAATCACAAAGGCTAAGAGACTGCTGCTCCCAATGATTTGACCCTACCACTGATAGATTAATTGTCCTGGAATAAAAGATAGAGAGAAAAAAGAATTTGCTTCTGAGCAAACAAATTGTATAGTAAACACAGAAAATCCTTCCCAGTTTAAGAACATCCTAAGATGCTAATGAAGAATCAAAAGTGCACTTTATCATGTAAAACTATTTTACTATTACACATATTACAAGTAAACTTCATGATATCTTCAATTTGGATGCCATGTTTTGACTCCTTACCAAAAAATAATCAAATAATTCTGCTGATGGGGAAGTTCTTCATAAATCCTTGAGATAGTAGACCGATGAAAGCATTAAGAATAAAGCTCTTGATATCTTTCACTATTTAAATTCTGTAATATTTCAGACAATTAAATAACACTTCTTTAGGATTGCATTTCTTCTCTGTGAGAGGATACCTAAGATTTTCTATGCTATAAGCATTTTCACAGATATACGTAGCACTAAACAACTTAACTGTTCTTTTATTCGTGCTTACAACTAATGCGATTTTTGAGGAACGGAGAAAACATTAAAAGGCTTGAAAATTTATATACATCCTTCTCACCATGAAATCTATATGAATCTTTGATTTGCATTATCTGGTACATATAATCTAATTGTGTTATCTGCAAGTTATAAACGTAAAAATAAATACAAGTTGTGGGAATTTCATTATAAGAACTTCACTCCAAATATTGAGCACTCACTGACACCACATCACTGAATAGGCATCAGTATCTTCGCAGATTAAAACACTGAGTTAGACAAGTAAATGGCAATTTGGATCACCATGTGAGGTAACTGTTAACAAACTCTTAAAACAAAAAAATCCTGTAAGAATGACATGATATTTCCTGGAAGGGAAAATATAAAAACATTATGTTTCAAGTGTGTGGGGTGGAAATCAGCCTTTACCTCATATACCTAGATATCCTATATAATTATGTGTATTATATACCTGTTTATCACTTATTATTCATATTTTAAAGTAAATAACTATCAATGGCAAATAATCGCATATGATGCAGAATATAAATCTTTTATATAGATTTAAGCACAATCACCTTAAGGAAAGCAGAGAACTTGTATGAAATTATTATAAGAAATAACGAAATGTATGAGGCAATTTAAAGGATTTGGACAGGACACTGAAAGGCATTTCATATCAGTGAGGTTAATTAAATCATAATACAGTTTTCTAAAGGAAATGAATATATTTCATTAAAATACTGAGGGAGGAAAGGAAGGAAAACGTAGTATATGTGTATACTTACACAGTAGCCTTGCTCTGCTTAGGCTTCTAGGCTACATCTATACGGACTTTGTGAAGAGAGAGCAACTACCTGCCCAGGCTCACAAAACTGAGCTTTTCCAGCTCTACTGGCTAGCAGCCAGTGAGCATTCAGCCCATGGGACCAGCCTAGAGCTAGTCCAGAACGAACTCCACTGCAGCACACATATACTAGGCATTGGGTCCTCAGCAGCATCTACTGTGCTATCAACACCATTTGTTGATGTTAACTTAGCCATCGACGGCCACTCACCAAAGGCAAAACAAAAAAACCCACATACAACAGTTTGCATTCCTTCTGCACTGTTCAAAAAGAACCAAATAGTTTCCACTTATTCTTAGGAGCAAACTCATTTGCATCAGCCTAAACTATTGAGAGAGTCAGCTTGCATTAATCTGCGAAAGGTTATGTGGATTTTCCGCCAGCCGTGTCGGAGCTATTGGCTTCGGGGGCTGCAGGAGCTGCAGAAGTCAGCCAGCTGCAGTGGACTCTCCCACTTATGCTGCCTCATCCCCAGAGAGACTTCCCTGGAAGCGATGCTGTGGCACAACACGGGGCTTTAAAGAGACAGTGAACCTGAAGCAGACACAGCCTCAAAGCAGTTCAGTCCCTCCAGCGCAGTGCTCAGGACTGACTGGAAAGCTCAGCCAGCCTCCACATTTCCACGTCACGCAATTTATGGAAACCTCCAGTGATGACTGTGAACACATTCACATTGCAAAGCAGTATTACAGCACTTGAAATAAGAAGCTTACTTAAGTTTTATTTTAAACCCATAACAATAAACTTTACCAGAATACAAAGAACAGAACACCCTAAAAACCGTGGATTTCTCCTCATTCCCATGCACTCGCCAGCTGCCTGTCGTTCATGCTGCTTTACTATGTTCACATCTATTTCAAAGCACTTTGGAGGGAATCCAAAGAGCTACCAGATGCTGTTTGCTGTTCCCCAAAGAGAAAATCATAGATTATATCATAATAACAGACTGCAAATCAGAATTAAAAGTTACACATCATAAATCCCTTTTTAGGATTCCATTCCGTGGCTTGAGGTTTCTAAAGATAATTTTGGGGTTTTTTTATATCTGCTTATATTTTCCTTTGTTTTCCACAGCTGGTTTCTTAGGCTACTATTCATGCTGTCCAAATTGCAGAGAGAATATTATTCCTCATATTGACCCTTGCGGCACTGCTTGCTGAGAGCATAGTTTAATTTAGATTTCCAATACTGGCATGGAGAAGAGTGTAAGGATGCTTGCATTCACATTAGTGGAAAGTGCCAGTAAGCACACAGGAGATGTGACATTAGACACATCTAGCCTAGCACAAGTCAAAATGAAAGTAATTAATCTCAGTCCTGTCCCAAAAGAGACACTCTATAGAGAGCAATGAACATTTCCACTGATCTGCAAGCCATAGTGTTTTGAATAGGGCAAATTTCAGTATTCTGACCTTACCAGCAGAAAATTCTAAGCAGTGTGAGATCCATCCACAGATCCACTAAAACCACAAAGTAACACTTAGTAATATTTTACTGGAAATATTTTTCTATTTATCAGATTTTTCTGACCAATGCAGAATTAAAAGAGTAACAGACTAAAAAATTCCCAAATTCCTGTCTACTTGGAAGTTTTTTCCCAAATGACCCAGAGGACCAGACTCCTTGAGTGCTGAAATGATGATAGTATTGAACACGACAGGGACGTGAACTTGTTGGAGCAGGTCCAGAGAAGGGCCACAAAAATTATCAAAAGGCTGGAGCACCTCTCCTATGAGGACAGGCTGAGACAGTTGGGGTTGTTCAGCCTGGAGAAGAGAAGGCTCTGGGGAGACCTTATAGCAGCCTTCCAGTACCTGAAGGGGGCCTGCGGGAAAGCTGAGGAGGGACTGTTTACAAGTGAGTGTAGCAACAGGATGAGTTTTAAATCACAACATGGTAGATTTAGACTAGATATTAGGAAGTTCTTCACTATGAGGGTGGTGAAACACTGGTACAGGTTGCCCAGAGAGGTGGTGAAGGCCCCATCCCCGGAGACATTCAAGGTCAGCCTTGATAAAGCTCCGAGCAACGGTGATGTAGTTAAAGATGTCCCTGCTCACTGCAGGAAGGTTGGACTAGATGACCTTTAAAGGTCCCTTCCAACCTAACACATTCTATTACTCTACCATTCACATGACCCAAACTGGTCTTGTCTTTCAATATGCTTTCCTCCTCCATATACTTCCGATCTAAGTATACAGAAACATTGAAATCCTATTCAATACCACCCTACCCACCAAAAGCATCACACAGCACTTTTGAAACAGATATATTTGAAAAGCATCCACAGTGACCTACGAAGCCACTGGGTCACTCTGCCTCTCCTCTAAATGTACCTCATCCCAGAGGGACAATTTCTTCCTTAAAAATGTCAAGAAGGTATCTCTTTTGCTGTTTGAATTGAGACACGCTGCTCTCCTGAAAATATGGTGCAGGTAGTCAATGCCTCTTTCTAATTTCTGCTCTTATTCACTATCGCTGTTCAGGGAAGAAAAAGGTACATAATTAGCAAATAGCATGACTTCTGCACCTCGCACATCAGGAGGGCTGTGACGTTATGCTCCTGCCACCATTTTGCATAGCAGCTTCTGTAAGGCTGATACGATAATAACACACTTTCAATTCACCAACAGTAATAGGAGCACTGAATTCTTTGTGCAGTGAAATTACAAATGAAACAAAGGAAAACTATGAATGTATTAAGATTAGTGAAGCCTCACATTTAACTTAAATGTCATGTAATTATTTTTTTTTTCGTGTTAACACTGGAAGACAATACTTCACAATGGCTGTTCTGCCACCCACAGAATAAATGCAGATAAATTGGACAAGTAATGAACTTTTTATAAACCATTCCAATTAAGTACTCAAGCAACTCTTGCACGTTCATGTTAGAGATTTCTTTCCTTTTTCTTTGCATCACACTTGGAAGACTTACACTGTAATTTACTTGCTAAATGCAAAACTGACACAAGAATAAAAATGAAAAGCACAAAAATTCTTTGAAATCACTGGTGCCAGAATCCATTACTTTTCCTGCAACTGCTAAAGCTATACACCATGTCTCTTCTTGCTTTCTCTCCTGCTCTCCAGCCTTTTTTATTTGATTTCTAATTTCTAATCAACTCAAGATGGCAAATCCAAAATTGCTTTATTCTATTATTGTATTTTTTTACTCTTTCACCTATACTTCCTACTGCATTATACCCTATCCCCTACATTATATCTCCACGATCTTGCGTGTAAAATTTTTTTGGCTTTCATTTTCCGAGTTTTCCTTGACATCAAATTTGGCTTCATCCAAGTCTCTGATTAACTCTTGCTGCAAAATCTCCCCCAAAACTTGATTTTAGTGCTAGTGTTTAGACAGGATTGTGGGGCTTTGGGTGATTTTTTAAAAATTATTTTAATTTTGTTTGATTTGTTTGGGTTTGGTTGTGGGTTTTTTTTTGGAGGGGAGGGGGCACTTACAGTGGCTCATTTTATTTGTTATTTTACACTTCATCATCATATAGTGTGTTAAAGCAGATATGCACCTTCAACATATTTCCAGCACAGTCATTTAAACAAAAACAAGCAAATCAAAATAACATTACTATCAAGAGATTTGAAAGTTATTTAGTTTGCCAATTCAAGTGAAAAATCCATTAACCTGTCATTTCCAAACTATTAGAACGTGTTTCTTTCAAAATGTTATATTTTATGATTTGAACTAACGATTCATAAGCAGTTAAATGTGCCTTTTGCATAAGTGCATCATATTTGTTTGAAAAACAGTGAGTCAAATCTGGTGTAATACCGATATAATACTAATATATAAAGCGATTAGTGATAGGGTGACATACTCTTAATAAAAATTAATGTAGGTCGATCTTTGCTATCCAAAATTTCTATAGTATGCTACAAAAGAATCACAGCCACAAAGCTTTTTGCTTTATCACAAATGCAATAATATTGTGACAGGAAAAGCCTATGGCAGATCTCTAGCAAAAATAACGCATCAGCTCCTTCTGGCTGGTTACTTTTTTCAGCCTTTTCCTTCAAATATGTTACTATGGCTGCCAGTTGTCATGACATATTATTTATGAGACATATGTCTTTTGTTAAGCACTGTTCTTTTTATCAATTCTTTTGACAGGTTTTATTTACTGCCAGAGAACTACTAGAACATTTTACTGGCATTGGTCATGTTAGGACTGTAAATTAAAGCTCTTGATAGGGAACTGGAACTTACTAACTCAAATTATAACCAGTAGCGAATAAGAAAGGTGTATTTGACTATTAGCAAAATAAAACTTTCAGTATTGTAAAACATAGCTGAGTATTTGTGACAAGACATGTCAAAATAATCATGTCAAAAATGATCCACTTGCATCAAGAAGAGTATCTCCTCAAAACAATGAAGGATAGCACTAAATACATTATCACTAGACATTTTTTTGTTTCACTGCTCCCAATACTTGAACTTTAAGCTTATTTACTTAACAGGACATTAAGAACTTGCATTAGCTGATAGATTAAAAAAAAAGAGGGAAATTTTATTTAATCTTTTCTGCTTTGTTTAACTACCTAACACTGAGAAGCAGAGTAATATAAACCCAGGTGGAGTACTGTTTTAGCTGCTAACATGCAGCTGTATGCAATTATCTTGTGCCATCTGAAAATACTGCCGTACCAGGCTGAGCTAGCTTCAGTATCTGTGCTCTGTTGTCTTATGCAAACCTAAACAAACGTTATTCAACAAGCGTCTCATTTTTCAGAGAATCAATAGGATACACTATTAACACATCAAACATCCACTAGAAATCTCTACATCAAATCAACATACCAAAAATTCATTAGTGGAGGTTTTATCCAATTACTTCACTAATACATGAGTGTAATACCATATGAATATGAACAGTTATAGGAGTGAAGCACACAGATTAACATGCAAGTTCTAGTAAAGATAGCATAACCCATGTAGGAGTCTGTACAACCACAGCCATCACTGACGACCCAGGCCAGCTCAGTTAAAGATGGAACAGGCAGGCCTAACAAATCTTCTCCTCAGAGATTCTAACCACAATATGGGCATATGACAGCAGTCAGGGAAACCTGGGTGACATTTTAAAGGTTTTCAGAGCATTTACTTCTTTTTCTTTTTTTTTCTCCTTTTTCTATTCTTTTTAGTCAGGTGGATACAGTTAAGTTACAATAAATACAATAAATTAGATGGAAGAACTGAACAGATATTAAATCTCTTCACAGTTCTAATGCAACTACTACAATTTAGGAAACAGTCTAAGCAGAGGGTTGAGCTAGCTCAAATTCAATCTATTATAGGAGGTCCTACAAGGCCATAAACTGGCTCAATATTGATACACTTATTCCACTCTCTGGAAGCTCAGTACTGCTCAAAAGCTTTTCCCAGCCTGGAAACCGAAGTCACTTTAGAGGTGTCCTTGATGAGCTCATATAACGTGTATATAAACAAATGCCATATATATAAACACATCTATCAAGCAGAAAATGACTTAATAATTATGACATCAATTTAAAGACTTTCCAAAAATACTGAATTTCCATCAATGTAAACATCATGCAATGTTAAGGCAAGTCAATAAAATCCCAACATCAACACTACAGCTTTTGCTAGTTACAAGGTAACAGCTGTGGAACTCCTGAGCTAAGTTCTCTGGCTGTAACTCAGCAGCTGCTATTTATGGGTTTTCAGGAAAGACACTTACCTTCAGGAAGGTAAAATTTATGTCTGTGTTGTTACCTCTGTAACTCCTGCAGAGACATTTTGAAAGGCAATTCACAGGGGACAGAATATCTATCAGGCTTAATAAAATACTGCGTCTTAGTAACATACAGGAATTTGTAGATTAATGATTTCTTTTAAACAGTTTCTTTTCAATCTACTTTTGGTCTTCCCCCATGCATGTAGTCCAACACCTACGTGAAGCTCTCTTGTGATTTGAGGACTGTTTTAATATCTTACATTTTGGTAAATGTCGTCTTAAGTCTTTTTTGTTGCTCCTCAATAGGAAGTCTGGAACTATAGAAATAAGAAACCAAAGTGGGCTGTTTAGCCTAAAATTGCAGAATCTTCCAAACCACGAAACTAGGTCAACATTTCACACACATTCTAATTTCCTTTTTGGATGCCTACCTTAGCATGTGATAAATACTTAGTAATTATTAACCAAGCCCTTGGCTTATTCAAAGGAGAGCAATAAACTTCTTCAGAGGACAATTCAGAGTCTTAAATTAGGCTTTACTGCTCAAGAATTACTCTCTGGAGAAGTCATGTTCTCTCCTATACTTTGAAGAGATCCTAGGGAGACTAGTCAGGTAATTTAGCCTGCTAAATTAGATACCAACAGTCATGCTATATTGAATATCTTCTCATAAGTTTGAATATACTGCAACTTCACTTATATATTTCAAATGCGAGTTTGTTGTATTGCTTATCTGCATTTAAACTGGTCTCTAAGGCAAATAAAATTGTACAAATGTTACCTTTACATGGACATCTTGTTAAACATAGTGATTATCTGTAATATCTTTTACATTATTGGTACTTTTATGCTCACAGTTCTATAATAATCTCATATATCCGGTTTGGTGACAAGCTTAATGATTCAAGTTTTCTCAGGACTGAAAAAACATCAAGAACTGAACAAATGTTCTTATTTAATATTCATTCAACCAACTGACAGCGAGTGAGGGTAGCTACAGAATTAAAGACAAGGTAAGGCTACTCTCAAAAAACAAAAATAAAACAGTTACAATTTTTTTTAAGTAAATTTTTTGGTAGCTCTTGATCAAAATATCTGAATCTACAGATGATCTGTAATGTTGTATAACAACACAGATCTCATTTACCTATCCTCAGAGGGGTATAAGAATGAGAAAGTGAGTTAACAGCTAGGCAAGAAAGGAACTATTTGAACAAAGGCACAAAAACAGTTAGCAAAAAAAAAGTTGTATAATTCGACTCAGAATATTTCCTATTCACAGCCCACAGCTTCCTGGTAGACTACAAATATGTAATATATTAATAAAAATATTATTTCTTATCATCAAATTTACTTCACAAGAGATGTGGCCCCAGGATTACACTTTCCCTGTCCCAGACAAGAACAGAACCACTGGCAGTAAAGTGAAGTCACTTTCTGAGGCCTCACTCCTGCAATGTCAGAAATCATGAGAGGAGCACAGGTGTAATTACCTCAGAAAATGAGGCTGCCTCTTTATCCTTCGCCATCTCTATCCTTGCTGCAGCTGTATCATTATTTCTAAAATGGTATGTCAGTTTTTCAATTTACATCCTGATCTTGGCCATAAAAATGTTTCAAAGCCAATCTAAGGATGCATATGATTTATTGCCCTACTGTAATGTAAGTCACATTAAATTAAGTACTAATATAATTCATTACTTTCTCAAGACTAAATACTCCTTCATATATTATTCTACTGGAAATAACAGGAATAATTGAACCCTTGACATAAACTCCATGAGAAACATGAATATGGGGATTCTGCATCTACACCCTTTACACTTGGCAAAACACGGACAGACGGAGATCTACTTTTATGATATTTACTTTCTGTGCTGTATAGTGTGTAAGACATCATATCATCATCAAAGAAGAGCTATTCCCCTCTAATATTCTAAAATGAAAGAAAAAATGAATCAAATGGTCAGATAGAAACCAATTATACGTTGATAATGCAATCTAATAACAATAGTTTTAGTCACATAATCAAGTATTCTAAAGTTTGTCAGTAGTTTACCATTTCTTCTCCAAGTTCATACTGCATGTTGCAATATTGTAACTGTAAATTAAAGGTACAAGAAAAGAATACCTAATACAACAAAAAATACAGAAACTGGGTCTGCTGCATACCACCTCATGGTGTTCCACAACACAACGTTATTGGCATAATCTGATGTCATATTCAGTTTCCCATGCCTAAATCACTAGCTTGCTAGCTACATGATTTCAACTGGGATATATTAGGTTCTTCCCAGCTGCGTAAACAACTGTTGTAGAAACTCCACATTTGCCTCGGTAAGGTTGAGAAAAAGATTGAGAATTGAATACATGCACTTGTACAGCACTTTCCCCCATACTTCATGCCTAGTGAGGATTCTATAGCTGCAGAAGTTAAACAGCCGTATGATTATGTTAATGGACTTCCATTTCCTCCATAAGAAGTTAAACAACACTATCTGTTTCTACTGTATTTACAACTGAAATATGTCACTGATTACTAGCAAGAGAGCCCAAATGATACTCTTGAGCAGCCTCAAGAGCTCTCTTCCACTGAGGTGAAGAGTTGCTGAAGAACAAATTGAGTAACATGAAACAGGTGGCAACACTGCCATGCATCTCATCCAGCTCAAATTCACCGCACAGCTAAAAAGAGTACACAGAAGGTAACAGGCATTCAATGTCAAGTGTCAAAGGAGAGTGGAAGCAGGAGCTTTTATTTAAATGTTCACCCCACAAAATTATCACTGCTTGCAACATCTCTGTATGTGATGTGCTGCCGACACCCTCACACTAGTCACACTGACTAAATCATGGTGTCAACACCTGCATTGCTTCCTTCCCCCTCCACACCAAGTGTTTCTATTATTAGGAAGGTTATGAAAAGGTTTGTAAGAGATAAAAACCCTTGTGAATCTGTAATCTATGTTACTAAGACTCTAAGAACCCCTTGTAAAACTAAAATACATCCACAGAAATTAACAGCTGTTGCTATACGTATGGTAATATGCTGTAGCCCAAAACATAAGTGTCATACTACCATAGAAAGCAACAATCCCCGAATTTCAAAAATAGTCCAAAAGAACAGCTTAAAAATAAACCACATTAATACAAAGGTAATTAAAAACCAAGATTATGTCTTAAACAGTACTCTGTGAAACAGGAAAGAGGTGAGGCGAACAAGGAGAAGGGGAAATCACAGTTTTGTCAAGGATTAGGAGAAGAAAACATACTCTAAACTTCATTCACAGTCAAAGATACAGAATGGTTAACATGTTGACTAAATATGTAATGTTACTGGATAGATATGACAGTCATTTGACTGAGACTTTATCAAGATATGCTTGGAGAGGAAAAGCTCAAAGGGACAAATATGAACCACAAAACATACTGACTAGAGAACAGTACTAGGAAAAGATATCAGGAATAAAATGCAATACACATGAATAGAATTACAAGAGTAGCACTATATTCTAGAGATTTCACCTAGAGAAGCTGTACAGACAGCTCTAGCAGGGCAATTATTTCTCTTTTTGATGTATTGATACAGCTAAACACAGACTACTGTAAATATGCTGCTAATCTGTATAGTCAAAAGAGTGATAGCAAGAATGCAGAATGGTAAAAAGATATTCTGTAACGCAAAAGCAATAAGTACAATAAAAATTAGAAGGCATGCTGCATTAAAAAAAACGTGTAGGAGAAATGAGTTCATATAAATTAGAAGAAAAAAACACTATTGAAAAAGTATAGTAACTCTTTATAAACACATAAAAAGAGCTAATGAAAACAAGGAAAAGGTATATATAAGTAGTTACTGTCAGAACATGAAGAAATGGCCCTCGAGGTATGAAAAGAAAAATAAACCTAAACAACTACAAGCATATTTAGTGAGGCTAATTGGGTTGTTTTGCTGAAAGAAAGGCAAAAGGGTCAACATCTTGGAAATTGTTCACAAAAGAAGCGGAGAGCAGCAGAGGGGGAGTCTAATGAGTATTCTGTAGAAAATCGTAAATAACTTTGAAGTTGTTGGAATGGAGTCATTGAACCAGACTCTCCTTCAACCCCATCATCCACAAAATGCAAGTAGTGGATGATGAAGGATGCAACTTGGAAGGAAAAAAAAGGCTCTCTAAAGATACGTGAAGTTGTGAGAAATTTAGAGGATAACAATACATGGAAAAGAACAAAAGATGGTGCGTTATGCAGGGTCAGCTCTGGCTCTACTAACTACGGCAATATGACAAAGTGACAGACAGTGCGGGAAGAAAAGAGCACAGTAACATTAATCATGAAACTGTTCTCATTAACATGAAATAAAGTAACAAGTTCTACCCAGAAATATAAACACCCATGTTGATTCTTTTAATTGAATTATAGTAATATTCACAGCCAGATGTCTGTGTCTATTTAAAGCAAATGAGGCATTGGTTAGGAGATGAGCCATATTTGGACCTGGCTTTAATAAATTTTCTGACGCTAGTCATCTTTTGACTAGGCATTTTAGGGTCAAAGTTAAATCCAGAAGGCAGGTGACTGAAAAATAAAATGGGTTTCTAAATGGTTTGAGGATCCAATTCCTCCTCTAGCTCTTTTTGCTCCAACTTAAAATTTAGGAATGAAGAAAATGGTGTCATGAAGTCACAGTCACTTCATGTTGAGTGCAAACATGTTCTTGCAGAAGAGACACAATTTCATATTCACAGACCTTGGCTTGTAACTTTTTAAACAATACAGAGATCAGATATCATATATGATGCATTTTGTGCCATAATGCTTGATTTCACAGAGACAAGAAACTTGAAGAACTCTAAACTAACAGAACAAAAAATCATGAACTATGCCAAGAAGTTTAAGCTGTGTAGGCATGTTAAAAAAGAATTTAAACACTACTCATAAAATGAAAAAAAATCTCATCCAAACAAAAAAAACCCAAACAATAACATTGATAATCATACTTCTATGATTGATTTAATAATAAAACAGGAACAAGATAAAAATAACTTTTGTATAGACAAAAAAAGACTGTGGTGAGAGTACAAAGATGATGCTCTGAGTGAAGATAGTATTGTTTCCTTGTGCATTTGGAATAAAGTCCTAGGGAAGACCTCAGAACAAACTGAATGCTCTTGGTTCTCACAAATACATTTCTAGATTTCTGTGCTCTTGTCAAGGTGCCACTGAAAAAAAAAAAAGAGTTCATTTATTACTTTATTTAAATTCACTGTGGCAGAACAGCCATGCCTCCTGCACTTTTTTGAGTATCATTCATTTTGACATTTATTTATACTTCCTGATACTTATTTTTTACTGACTGACTAATTGATGTTTTTCTTAGGCAAAACTAGACTCTTATAACATAAAGGGTTCATGTTCACATATTTATCTGGATGAAGTTTTATATTTGGTCATCCAGATTTCAATTAACAATAAATGTTCTCTTAGTTTTTAGAACTATAATCAATTACTTGTATAGTCTTGTTTGTTGGGTCATTTTCTTTTAATAGTCTAACTTGAAATCAACACCACTAAATCTTGCTTTCAGCTTCCAAAGGCTCTTCAAAGTAAAGGTACCAAGAAATTTATCATGTTGATGAGCTCAGCATCTCTGACTTCTGCATAAACCAAATAAAAATTAATGTCTCCTTAAATTTGCTGGGAGTCATTTATGTGTGAAACTGGGAAACATACTTTTCCAAACTAACTGCATTTATCTTTCTCTGTTTCTCTTTTATAACTGTTTAAATGCTTATACTATGACAATAAAAATGTTATAATCTATGATTTAAAAGTAAAAACAACAACAACAAAAAGATAAAACTAGTGACTGGCCAGTGACTGAGTTGAAGTATGTGAGAAATACTCAGTACAGCTGAATTCAAGCATTTTTTTTTAGAATATCTAAGTTGTTCACATATAATTCATTCTGAAACCTGACATTTGCAGGAACCCATCAGATAATGGAATTCACAAACCTGAAATGAAAAAAATATCAGTTTTATAAAAAGCAATATTGTTGACCCTACAAATCAAAAAGTAATTATCTGCCTCTCTTTTCCATCAGAGATATGGCAAAGAAATATAACTTTCTGAAACAAACAAATAAAAAAAAAATCCGTTCATACTTTTTTTATATTTGAAATACTACTTCAAATGAATGGGTTTCGCCCTTGTGGATCATAGGCTTTGTCTGTTCCTCTCATTAAGTTAAAACCAGTCGTTCCCATGAGAGGGCAGGAAAATATCTTTCCTTCTCTTCCACTTTACTCCAGCTTCTTCCCACAAGCATACAAAATAGTAAAGCATTTCAATGGTAGTACATGAGCTGCCAGAAGTGTTATCACTTCAGAGAAACATTCACAAGAGAAAATTTATATGGGAGCAGTGGGACAATAGTTAGCAGGAATGATAACTCCCATGCAGTTTGTGCTGTACGTTGACTTGCCCCAATGCCTGTTCAAGATTGAAGAAAGATACAAAACAAATGCTGGCTCTTTATTTCCAACAATAAACTAAATGGTGCACAGATTTGTGAAAACAGAACGAAACAAAGTATAGCTTTTCTGTTATGCAACACATTATTTTTGAAAGAAGTTAGGCCTTCAGATTGATTCAATTCCTTTGTACACAGGGTTTTTTTCAGTAATGGATATGCCAATGACATACTGAATGGCTCCATCTCACGGAGTGTGAGATTTTAAATTATTGAGAGCGAGTTTAAAGAGAGACAATAGTTTATGATTTGCCAAAGCACAGAAAGTAAGAGACAAAAGCAACTGTAATAATTACTTCAATACAATATAGAATACAAACTTGATTTTGGACTCCTTTTCTTTCTCCTTCTCTTAAAAGAGGATCTTTTGAAGAGGATTGTATAAAGTACGGATATGGGAATTTTAAATGGAGATTTTCTGCCTTCCCTTTTCCAACATGATCAGCATTCAAAACAATGAAAGATGAAAACTTGCTCGAAAGCTGCAGGTCTTATCTTTGGTTCTGGGCAAATTAATGGAGGTAGAGAGGGGGATACAAAAGACATTAATATATTGGCCTTAACACTTAGCAACAAATGTGGCTAGAGAGCAGTATTTCTTACATTCTGTATTTATTATAGTCATGAATATTTTAGTCTTTGTAGTGTCAGATGTCAGTGCCTCCACTCGACACTCACTTAGTGAAGTGTAAAGTGTTAGATCAAAATGTCGGAAAGACTTTAATTTGGGGTCGAGAGATGAATTGTCCTCTTTCTTCCCCGGACTTCTAAATCTTACAGTCCAGCAAATAGCTTAGCTGTCAGACATGCCCAGGAAACAGTAACAGAGCAGAGCATAAATTCCAGCCCTGTTCTAAATTAAAATAACAATAATAAAAAAAAGTAAAAAAAAATAGGGAAGATAATCAATCGGAATTATTTATAACAGTACTAAGAAATGCTATACATAAATTTCCAAACTATCACGCAAGGCAGAAAGCAAATAAAGCGTATCGGTTTCTGAACTCAAAAGATTATATTTTTTTAATATGTGGGTTTGTTCTGATCAGCAACAAGCACACATATTTTTTCCTCTTGATGCTTTAACAAGTCTGCTTTCCTTTTTTCTCCTATTAAATATCTTTACTAATTCCTTTTTACTAATTACACTATATTAATGCAATATAACCTAATTCAATATAATATATTAAAAAACATGACTGTGCAATCTAAGGTATTTCCAAATTGCTTTAGACCTTCTAGTATTTAAAATATTTAACATCATAACATCCAATCTGGAACATTTTCAAAAGGAGCTGCCATTGATGTCACTACCAATGAAGCATCTAGCACTTTAGGGGATCCAGATCTAAATTTTCTAAGTCAGATTATAAGTCTTTAGAAAAAATATTATGATTGATACTTGTCTCTTAGAATTGGCCAACAGAGCAAGTGTTCCCATTCAGAATGAAGACAGTATAAGGAGATTTCAGTTTTGAAGTTCTATCAGGAATGAACATCGAATGAGCTTTTTTCTGCCAATAAGAGAGAAGGTACCTTATAGGTACATCTGCTGGGTGAGCAGGACCCACAGGGGACTGGACTGCATCTCAGAGACAATTCCTTACCTTGGAGACACTACAGATCCATAGATACAGATCCTCCCTGTCCTGATTTGAGCTGAAGAGAACCAATTCGGTTCAGCGATTTTACTTTTCAGCTCCGTCTCTTCTAAGAGGCTGCACTTTCTGAAGTCAGCAGCATGTTTTTGCAGACAGTGTGTGCTGCTAGCAGTGATAACACCTGACGTTTACAGTTACTGCCTGGGACTGGGATGCAGACAGGCTCTTGCTGACACTTACTCCTGTAGTGATCAAGGCCACTGCTTGCCCTTGTGTGCCACGCTGGGGGTGCCAGGTAGTAAGAGGCGTCACAAGGAAGTAAAAGGTTGCAGCTCTGGGGAGGTAACAGAAAGGACAGGTGACCAACAAGAGTATTCCATTCCATACATGTCACAGTCAGTAAAAAGCTGAGAGACCGCAGGGGTTAAGCTCTTTTCCTCAATGGCCAGTGTCTGAGGAGGACTCTGTTCGATCTTCTGCCTTTGATCCTAAGTTCCTGAATCCAGCTCCTACACCCAGCTCCCCTCTGCCGCTGAGCCTGGGAGTTCCCTGCTGCTGCCTGCTCTGCAGCATCAGTGGGGATTGCTACTGGGCGGCACTGGGATTCATATCAGTTTTGTATATATATTTAATAATTTTAATTATTTCATCATCATCATTATTATTAATTATCATTATTATTATTTTAGCTTTCTTTTCCAATCCTTAAGCATCTCTGCCTCATTCCTTTTCCCTTCCCACTAGGAGAGGGAGAGGGGTTAGAGAGCGTATGTCAGGCTTCAGTGGCCAGCCCAGCCCCAACCCTCCACACTGTTTTTGCACAGTGAAAACAAGCTGTTTGCTCTCAAAAGGCAATGCTCAAGACAAAACATGCAATGCAAACACCACTTCGGGATTTGCAAGCAGGAAGAATGTCCTTCCTTGGCTTTGATTCATGAAAATCACATTGCGGTTAGAATACAAAGAATTGCATTTTAAATGTAGTACTTCCCTGAGTGTAACAACTTCAGAATGTTGCAAAAAGGATGGATGTAGTAAGACATGAATACAAGGGAATGCTCCTTAGCACTAATTATCCTCTCATTTTTAGAATATAATTATAGCAAAAAAATGGTTATAGTACTTATTATTACATATTTTGTATTCACAACAAATTTAACCAAATGCTGCTCCAAAACTTTTCCATTATTTTCATTTATCTTTTAATATTAATTTCACACACTTATCACACTGAATTACTTTCTAGCTGTGAACAGTGCACACTTCAGGCATTAGAAAACTCTTTTTTTTTTTCCTCTGTTGAACTAATAAGTTAAAAATGTTCAGCTAATTTTTCAACATTTTCACATGTTGCACAGGGTAGCACAGCTCCAATAAAAATTCAGCAGATAATGAAGAATATTACAAATATTTAAGCTGAACATTTAATCTCTAGAGGAGCTGCTTAAAAATCACCCTGCACAAAAGAAGCAACTTTGTACACTATTACTTGCAGAATAAAACCTCAGGAATTAAGATCTGAAGTTTGAGTTTCCTTCTCTTACCATCCACAGAGTCCACAGATGCAGCTCATTGCTGCTCTGCATCAATTGTTTTCCTAGAAGTTGTTTGAAAAACAGGAGCTTGTAATCCTGGCAGGAAAACAAAAAGCTCAGGAGAGTCTTAGCTACAGTCCAAGAGTTGACTGTTACACAGAGGCTGCTAATATATAAAATATAGATCGTATCTCCGTTTCCAGCTGACAGTAGTGGGTTATGCAGCAGCTGGAGGGCAGGATCAGAGCTCTCCCTTCCAGCAGCAAAGAGGATGAAAGAAGATTACTTTCTGTCATCCTAATTCTTTTGGATTTTGACTTTTACCTTCAACATACTCAGAAATACACTCTTAAGAAAAACAGATGGAGCTGAAGTTCATTGATAAGGAGCTCTGTGACAGTATTTATTGTACCACCATTATCCTGGGCCACAGCTAGCACCTGTAGCAGCGTGCCACCAATGGCAAGATTTCTTTACCACACAGCCTAGGGAGCAGATGGTGTCAAAGAGCAAAAAGGGAAGCCACCACCAGTACCTCTAGGGAGATTGAACTGGGAAGCATCCCTGGGAATGGAACCAAGACCAGTCTGAAGCCCCAATTTCAGTCTGCCAGTGAGCACACATTGACTGCACACACAGAGGCTTTAAACATGTAATGAAATAACATACTGGCTTAGCTAATACCTTGAGAACCTCAAGAGAGAACTTTCTGACAGAGACAACTGTGTTTTGGAGGAGGCTAGTACAGCGCTCTGTGCTATGCCCTCAAAACTCTGTGGCCTTTGTGCATTTTGACACCCACGTGTAGCAATGTCATAATTACTCTCTCTACTGTAGTATATGTAGATGATGATAATGTAACTCAATCTCTAAAACCAAAGTGAAGTGAAAGGATACGGCAATCCTTTTAAAATATTACAGTCTCGAGCAAGAGTTATGTCCATTTGCAAGACCTCACGAGACTAATCACACAGCAGGTGAGGAAGCAGCTTTTAAACTCAACTTGAAAAGTGTAGTTTAGATGTCATAATTTGTAATATTCACACTAAATATAGACATCAACTAGTTAAAATTAGCTGGACGGGCCACAGGTAGTTGTGAATGAGAACAAATTATTGTGTATCCAACTCCTAGCATTCTGTGATTCTGTGAACACTTCAAAAAACCTTTTCAAACTATTTAGGAGATTAACTTCTTAAGTGGGTAGTGAGTAAAGTTTTATGCAAAGGAACAGAATTATCTGTGACCTCAACATTTCTTCTAAACCAATTCAAGTTATACTACTCAATTTGAAAAGGAAAAAAAAAATCATCTGTCAATATTCTATTTCTTTCTCTCCTTCCAATCTACTACATTTTAAATTAGTAGGACAAGGGACTTTTTCTAATCAAATAAGAATTCATAGTAGGCAGTGCACGACTGTATATAGATACAAAGGACCAGGTACTCTTCTGGCTAGAATCACTCTCTCAGTGCCAATGGGACAATTTTTTCATATACTCTCATATCAAGAAAAACCTCCTGGCCAGACTCCATCCATCTATTCAGACAAGCACTTAAATTGCTGCATTCTGTTCTGCTCATTTATTTTAAAATGTTACATGTGGCATGTAGTTCTAGAGTTTCAGATAAAGCAATTCTATTATATTCTTCAGGGCTTTATGCTTGAGAAAGGCAGAATTGTTTGACAGCCTTCATAAACTTCTGGCTTTGAAACAACCAAGTGTTTAACATAAAGCTACTGTACTAGTGTTAGATTGCTATTTGTTTCTATATGCGATTTTACTACTATTGCATCCCATACACACATCAGAAACTCAGCCCAGGTGTCAATCAATAATATTTCTATAGGCAGATCTGAAAGACACTCACAGTGCATATCAGGTGCCAGCAGCAGTGCCAGGCTGTCACAACTCTCTTGCTCTTTTCCACGCTGTGCTCCCTCCTAACGTCTCTGCTAAACCTAATTGAATGTGTCCTGATTTAATTTAATCTGTGTTGCCCTCTATCAGTAACTTTCCTGCCCGGCTCAGACTAATTGATCTAAAGGCCTAGATACACAACTGATTTTATACCAGGAGATAAGTTGGAATGCTGGTTTGAGAGATCACGTGTTCCAGTCCTGACTAGAATAGTGTCTGTCGATTGGCAGAGGGAGGTTTTCTACAGCCCCCTCAAGAGTTGGATTTGGAGTTTTTCCAAATCCTCAGCAATTCGGAAAAACTGGACGTGTGCATTGACAAGGAGCAAAGCCTTTCACACATGCAAACTGGATGTGTCTAATCCAAAAGACCTTGATTTAGTTGAGCATAGGTGTTAGGCATGTGCAAATAAATACAGAGCAAAAGTTAGACATGTACCTTTCCACTCCAGGTAGAGCTGAAGGGAGTTGAATTACTTCACTCATAAAACTAAAACCTAACTGTTCAAAATGCTTTTATTTTCTGAAAATACAGTATTTGTTTTAACAAAAAGAAGGGTAATAGTGCACAGAACTCCCTTTACCAATGAATTCACAAATTAATGAAAAATATAATTTCCTTTTTGGTTATAAAACCATCGAGCTGAAATTTACAGAAGAAAAAATCTATCAATTTATTCTTATGAAATAACATACACTTTTTAATGCATTTCATTCAACAACTCAGTCTCCATGTTTGCTACCCTCCTAATCAGTGTTTTGAGATTTGGAGTTTCTTTTCCAGGCAAAATTCCATTAATACATCTTTTTGACACATTTATTATGTGTGCACACCAGCAGTGTGCAGGTTCCTATTGCTCATATAATAAATGTTTACTGCATTTCAACTTTAATGAATTTTTCAGGCTGCCATAATTTCTACACTATATATCCATTGCAAGACCACAGACTTGTTAGACAAGTATAAACTAATCGAAAGCAAAGCCCAACAACAACAAAAACCCCTACATTCAAGTGCAGCTGTCTCAGTGAACTTTTTTACCAGAAAATCAATAGAGAGCTGCAGGGGACATAGCAACTGATGGGCCAGTCAATTAAATAACGACAAGTAAGTAGAAGAGGAAGAAGGCAGGTAACCTTTCTATGCTTAAGCTCAGTGTAACAATGTCGAGAAACACCATTTCTTGTAAGGATTTTATGCTCATACAATAACTGTGACTCATTTGCCCCTCCAAAATTCCCAGAGTATACTTACTATAGGAAACTTTAAAATAATGGTCTGTCTTCTGCCACTCCAGAAAAACAACAGGCCCAGACAAAGACTGAGACACCAAAATACTGCAGACTAATTTAGTATGCACCTTAGTAAAGTCCTGACATTTAATAGCGTATCTGATGAGTCAAAGAGAATATTAAACTATGACCTTTCCATTTAAATCTTCAGCATAAAGCCAGGATCTGGCCTTTATGATAAATTTCTAAATTACACTTCTACTCCTAATTTCTTTCTTGCACATCTCTTTGTTTATTACTTAATTGTTTAACTTTTGCCCTGCTAACAAGTACAGCCACTTAATAATCATGAATAGTCTAGCTGAATTAACTTGAGATACAGAGATACAAAGAGTTAAGAAGGTATATAGGTAGAGTTTGTTTTGAGGATTTACTAGTCTCCTTAGTATTAAACTATATACAGTCTTAGGATACAAGTTGAAAGAAAGAAATTAACTTGGAATGTACTAGAAATGTTTTCACACTGAAGGAATTAAAAAAATAGTCACGCAGGTCTGGCAAGAAAGAAGAGATGCAGTAAGATAACAGCTTATTGGATTTATTTTCTTTCTATTTTTTACTTGCTGATTGCTCTGAATTTAATTTGTTCACATCCACATCAAAACTTTTCTGCCTGTAGGCAACAGGAAGTGTCACTGCATGGAGATGATACATCTTCTGAGGTAATGGGGGCATCCCAACAGTTTGAGGAAGACCTGAAAGAGCTGGGAAAGATCAACGCACATTTTTGGTAATTCAGGTTAGAAAAGAGAGAAAAACTGGCAGACTGCTTTGGACTGCTGTGTCAGAGATCCACAGCAATCAGGGGACATTGAAAAACAATGAATAATGAAGGGTGAGCAGGGTCTGCAGAGGCTCTAACCAAGGGAGGACATGGGAGGGTGGTGCAATGGGCACCAGAGATAAATGAAGTCCAGAGAAGGACTGCAAGGTTAAGTGAAATAACTGCCAAGAGATGTGGTTTTCACAGAATCACAGAATGTCAGGGATCAGAATGGATCTCGAAAGACCATCTAGTGCAACCTCCCTGCCAGAGAAGGATCAGAGTAGGTCACACAGGAACGCATCCAGGCTGGTTTTGAAAGTCTCCAGAGAAGGAGACTCCACAACCTCCCTGGGCAGCCTGTGCCAGTGCTCTGTCACCCTCACAGGGAAAAAGCTTTTCCTAATGTTTCTGTGGAACCTCCTATGCTCCAGCTTGCATCTGTTGCCCCTTGTCCTGTCATTGGATATCACTGAAAAGAGCCTGGCTCCGTCCTCCTGACACTCCCCTTTGACATATTTATAAACATTAATGAGGTCACCCCTCAGCCTCCTCTTCTCCAAGCTAAAGAGCCTCAGCTCCTTCAGCCTTTCTTCATAAGAGAGATGTTCCACTCCTTTCATCATCTTTGTGGACTCTTTGAGGAGTCCATCAAGACTAAGGACATCAATAAATGTTTGGAATGGTAGTGTACTTTACTGACTCACAGTACACATTAACCTGTACCATATCTTTCTAAAATCGGATAGGATATATTTCAGATATAGGAAAATTACCACATACAGTGAATTATGTTGTATACTGGATTATCATTATCACTAGAACGCAAAATTTAGAATTGAAAGTTCTCTACTGAGAGTTCAGCACAATGTTTTTATACATCACAAACTGAAAATTCACTATTCTCATGCTATTCTGATGAGTTTCTCAAGATTAAATTTAGCAAATTGAAGGCTAAATGGGGCTGGATTGGATTTACATCTTCACCCTACCTCCCAAAGCCCATCTTCTCATCTTCATTGACTTCGTAACTACTAACATTTCAGAAACTTTCCAAGAATCCTTCCTGATACTGTCAAGGAATAGAGAGAGAAAACATGCAAACTGTTTCTTCTTAATTTGCATTCTCACATCCATCCAGTTTTAACAATCTCATCATTATACAAAAGGTCAAAAACTGCCAATGGTGAAGACAGTACCTGATGACTTGTCTCACTGCCATATTAGGGCTCCATTTACTAGCACGCCTAATTATCTGTCATTGCTTGCTAATATTCAAATCAATACATTTAAACAAATGCCTTTTCCTTAAGAATATGGAAAATTAAAAGGTCTCGCCTGTGGTACCTGCACTTTTTCTTGCATTATTCTCACTAAAATTAGTACCATGATATATTCTTACTTCTATAAAACAACACAAGAGTGACCCAAGAATATCTACACATGAATTAAATTCCACTCATTGAAAAAATTACACCCCCTCCCTTCATGAGCTGTAATTCAGTGGAAAATAAACTAAAATTTAGTATCTGTTCAAAATATTATAATATTAAATGGGAATGTCTAACATGCAGCATTATGAAGAGAAAAGCTTGATGGAAAATAACAGAGTCATATGGGAAATGTACATTACTGAAAATGTTACTGTTCTGGGCAACAGTTCTGAAAGTACAGCTTTTTTATATTTTTCTTTTACAGCTAATTGGTGCAGCAGCTTTTTTTGTCCCCTCAATTCATAATTATTATAACTGATTCTAGATACTGAAATTAGTTTATAGTTAATTGAAAATTAGCAAAAATCCTGTATATTTCATACTACTTTCATGTCTTTTTAAGTGTGTACAGCACATCACAGCAGCAAGTTCAATCTTTCCTCCACTCACTTTTGTGCTGTTTTCTGAATATGCTCTAAACAGAACACGCCAGATCATAATTTCAAGACTTTCCGCTGCAGTCTACTATTTCTTTTAACAAAATCACTTGTAAATTCATGAATAATAGCCACACTTTGCTAAACTTTATTCACAAGGAAATTAGTAAAATGAATTATATCAAATACAACAGTTTACCAGTATAAAGATTTTTTTACCATGTGCTATCCATCCCTTAAATTTAACATTGTTTTTTTTCAGGAATAAACAAATTCTTTCTTTCTTTTACCAGAAACCGAAGGCCAGAGGTGAAATAATCAATGACTCAATCAATAAATACAATAAAGGATTTATAGAGTGACATCTGAGAAAAGGTAGCTTTACTGATGTAACTGACAGACTGATGGCAGATTTACTAGCTGTGCAGGATTACAATAAATGTGACTTCAGCTCTGGGCTAATCATGTTAAGAAATACTGCCACGTCAAAGAATTTCTCAGAGATAGCCCTGCTGTATAATGGCATGTCACCCAAGAATGTTATATTCTCTAGTGACCTATTCCTCATCCAGATGATGAAAGAGTCTGATTAGTATTCCTTATTTAAAAGTGCCACAGCACTGAAAAAAAGTCTTGACCATCTCACATCAAACAACAGTAACCACAAAATTGCATTTTTTTTAACTTTAATATATTAGTCTGGAATATAATATATTATTTATGTAACACAATCCTGTGTTACATGAGAAAGGCAGAGAAATACTTGTGTACTTGGGATCCCGAGATAGATATGGTTACCTCAATATCTTTATAATCTCTTTGACTTCCCATCTCTGTGGGGCAAAGTTGATCTTGAATACTGGTAATATGGATTGACTAAATGCAACTTTTGATAATCATCAAATCTAAAACCTTTTAAGGAAAAGAATTCAGCTGATATAAAGCACTTCAGTTTCAGTGAATGCGATGGCTTTATTTCAGCTAATGCCAGGTGGAAGTTAATTCTCTGGTTTCTGTTGAGAATATTAATAATCTTAAATGCCACTTCTGCACAGCTTATGCATATATAATTTTACGAGAACTCTCCTGGAAGTTCATGGAAGTTCATTTGAATTTATATACACATACACAAAAGCATTTAGATGATCAGTATTTAAGTCCAGAAGAAACAATAACTACTGATTAATGAAAACAGTAAGCCAGTATAAGTAACATACTGTGGCTACCCTCATCACTATTTATGTATCTTCATGTTCATTTACTAATAAGAACAATTAATTCCCTGCTATTCCTCTCTCTCAAGGTTTAACTATCTGTGGCACTGGCCACAATGAATACATTCAAATAAATGTTCTCTTGTGCTAAAATACATGTCTCCAAGAAGTCAAATGTCTTTCTTCAGAAAGTAATTTTTTAAGGAAATAAGCATAATTAAAACCCTCAAACATTACTAGGACATTCAAAAACATGTATTAGAATCCTAAAGTAAATGAAATTCAAATAAATCACTGTGAAGTAACTTGGACAAGCCTGAATTACTCTAAGGGCAGAGGAATGACCACTGCCACAAATTTCACAGCTGATACAATCAAAATATCAGAAGCTTTTGCAGATTTTGCAATTGAAGAGAAAGTTCCGGACTGATCCTTCACCATATCAAGCTTAATCTTTTTGTTCAGAATTCAAGACTTAATTCAGATGCCATTCGTTTTCATTAAATACTAAGGAAGTTACGCATGTCTTTCAAATAAGTGTTGATTTCAAACAAATGTTTATTCATTTTTCTGAAATGGGTCTTGCATTAAGTCACCTCTAGAGAGGTACTCTCTCAGCTATGTGACTTCTCAGTGCAGGAAAGCACTTACTCATCAACATGGATATCTTCACTGCTCGGAATTTACCATCACATAGCAATATTTGCACAGCAGAAAAGCACAAAATATGGAGAACCCTCTCTATAAAAAATTTACCTTCAGATCTATTGCCACTACTACTACTGAACCATCAGGATGTTATTACTTCTGATTTCTGGCTATAGAAATTTCATTGTTAATTTAGCAGGGAAAATGTTTTTGGTCAAGAACTGGTAAGAATAATCCATTTCGTAATTTGTGTGCAGGATGTGCAGTTTGCACACAACATGGTTTCACAAACTCCTTAAAAATCCTACCACAAGTGATACAAGGACCAAATTTTATTTCTTGTTGAGACTTAAAAATGAAAAAATCTCTCTAACTTATGATTACAACAGAAAGTTCCATTAATTGCAATAGTTTGAAGTAGTCAGTAGTCAGCTACTGCTTTGAGCTGGAAGCACAGTGGAACTCATGGAATTCTAGAGACAAAGATCTAAATCCTGTTCATGTTTGCATCTAACATGTTAATTAAAATTAAATTAAAATCTAATTTTAAAACAAAAATGCTTTTTTAGTTTGCTTTATGATTTGATAGAGTCAGAGCTCCAGTTACAATAAAATCTGTATAGAATTCAAATATGGATTTTTTTGTTTCATTGAAAGATAGTGAAGTTAAAGTAATGAAAGTATTTTTCTCATCTGTCTATACTGTTTTTAAGTTAAGCGGTATGTGGGACCCTACAGTCTTATCATTCTTCCTGTATCTGTGAAATTCAGAATCCTTGTAAAAATACTGTGTGCCAGAACTATAGAATAAACTTCCTGCCTGTTTTTTACAGTCATTTGCAAAATACATTATATCTGACTTAAAAGCACGTGGTCATTTGCTGTTTGCCTTAAAGATGCTTAGCTTCTTAGCTTCCTAAATTTTCATGTCTAATTTACAGCAAGGATCTTTGGTGTGGTCAAAAAATGCACTTTCTTTAAAGCATGTGTTCACATTCTGATCATCACCTCATTTTTAATGAGTACTGGAAGGAGTTGCTATTATACATGCTTTTCAAGTTTTCATAGTGACAGTCTCATTCTTTAAAGTGTGTAAGTTATAAAACCCACAAACTGCACAAGGGCTTCAACCACTAGCATAATTCTTATATTCCACTCTGTTTCTTTCTACAAGAACAACAGGTTCTGTTACTGCCTTTGATTTTCCTTACAGACTACTCCAATTACTTTCCAAAGCTTTTGTTAGCTTATCCCCTCCTGCTGTTAATAACTCAGTATGAACATGATCCCCACCTGAACCTTTGTTGTTCGAAAACAGCCTGACTTCCTTCTCAATCTCTTCAAAAGTCAGTTTCTTACACAAATAGCTCAACTGTCTGGAAAACGGTTGCCTGTAGTTTAGTTTTAGATTTGTCTCTTTGATAACAGAAATTAATGTCAATGCTGTTTTAATCATATTTACAATTTTAAGTCATTAGTTTCAGTGCAGATCAGGACCATTTCCTCCTAGATTCTAGTATATTTTTCATTCAGGTACTATTCTAGCAATTTTAATATATGAAAATGCATTTTAAGTTTACATAGTTAAGTGTAATGGGAGAAGAATACTCTCACTCATTAATTATATTTTCTATGGAAGACAATCGTGGAGATATATGTCACATGATTGTGTACGAGGCTGAGTATGAAGACAAAATCACAAGCCAGTTTCCTTCTAATTAAGCAATTTTTCTAGCTGACAACTGTCAAAGCCATCTGAAAAACCCATGAATATTAAAGTGCTGTTCACTGGCATGTTTGGCATTTTGAAGTCGGGCAAATAGAAGTCATGAAATATGAAAGGAGTGCCCCATGTCATTTTGTAGAAAATGTTGCCATTACGATGATATATGGGAAAATTCACACCTTCATCTTCTGGGAGTACTACACTATATTTTCTATATTACTTTACTTCAAAAGCATTACATTCGAAAGTGGCTGACATTCTTCCCTCTCTGGCTGAAGGAAATTTATGAAACATATTGCAGTCAAGATTTTAAATGCCTGTTAATACTGATATATATACTTATCTAAAACAAGTGCATATTTTTATTTAAAATTAAATTATCTACTGAGACAGTATTTTTATGCAGCTCTTTTTCATATCTACTAACAGTGACACAAATTCATCAGGTTAATTCTAAAAAAATTCTACAATTTTTTACAATTGATATCCACTATAGAACACAACAGTAGGAGGGGACTTTTCTACTTTAAAGCTCAGCATCAACTTTATCTATGTTTTGGTGCTCCCATTTGCGATGAGCAAAATACTCAGAAAATTTAAATGCTCATCACACAACATACTTGCTGTCTTCTAACGCAAAATTTCAGAAGTACAAGATTTCCCCAAATTTTAAGGATATAATGATCACAAGAACCAAGCCTCCCTGAGTTATATAACTAAACATCACCCAATTTATAACATATAATATTTATAAATACAATAATAAGACCTTTAATAGTGTTAACTGGTCTATATACTAGCGAGCAATTTGCTGACAATCTGGATGTCTGCTGTATCACTCACATGTTTAATACACTATCAAATTCACATTTAAATACATGAAATGCATTTAACGCATGTGTCCGAAAGTGACAGCGCCTCACTTGGTGGGTCCCAGGCTAGCCCAGCAGCTTACATAGCCTAAATTTGCCTGCTTACACCCAAAATACTAACAAAGACTGACATTATTCCCCAGACTTCATGCACACCTTGGAAGCACTCTGGCAAACACTGATCATTCCAAGAGATCTCAGACTGACCTTGCCGCCAGGGGTCTGAGAGGAAGCTTCAGAATGCCATCTCTAGTCATTGTCACCACTGTTTTTTATTTTAGATAACTTCATCAATAATATATTCTCATCTCCAAACTAATGCTCTCATACGCAAATAAAAGCTGAGCTGCAAATCAATAGCAATTTTAAAATAAGTAAAGCAGAAACATATCTTTGATGAACAGGTCAAGAAGAAGTGGCCTTGAACTGCTGCAAGATGCATGGTTCAATAGCAAGAAAAGTATTCTAATGAAGCTCTCAGCTACACACTGTTGTAAGCTCAGTAATTAAGCAGTTAACTTCCATGTACTCTGACTCCTTAGGAAGAGGGGTTGCTAAGATAGTACTGCATGAGAGACTAAGGTTCACTAACATTCCTTTGTTTTATCCCCCAGAAAAACAGCAGTCTCATCTTTCATCCAACACTGTGTACTGTCCTCATTAAATAATGGGATTCACAGGAAGCCTGTAACTGTAAAAGACAAAATATTGAATAACTGCTAAAATCCAGCTTAAAATACTATAGATTTATAAAATTGTTATTATCTCTTTTCAATGTCTATAATTGCAATGTCTCATTTTAGTCCTCTTTCTAGGTCCAAATAAATTTATTTTCTTGATTTTATTCTCAGAGGAAGGTATGGAAAAATTCAAATCATGTTTATCCATAAGAGGGTTTAGCAGCTTATCTGGCCAATGCTTAATTGGGTTTTCAGATTTAAAAAAAAAAAAAAAAGCAAATCGACAAGTTATTATATCCAACATAAGTATCTATTTACAGCACCTTATGTATAAATTATCACTCTGAATAGAAAGAAAAATAAGTTTTCCACTTGTTTCAGGGGAAAATAAGTATTTGCTGTCCTTGAAATACTATAGTAGCAGCATCCCAGAGAAATGAACTTCAATTTCACACTGACAAAGTGAAAAGAAGCGTCCTAAGCTAGCCAAATAATGAGAGCGAAGATACTTTCAAAAAGGGAACTGGCGTGAGTCACTGCACACAAAGTTTTTAAACTTGGGCTCTACTCCAACACAAAGGAAGCAAAGCACACCTGCACCTTCCAGCCACTGTACTGCTATGCGCTATTAATATTCTAACACTCTTTTTTCAAAGTTAGTTCCAAACATGAGACACACATTCTCACTTGCAGTCCACATAAAAACTCAAGCAGTGCATTTCAGATGGCCAAACAAAGTTGGTAATTGGCACAAAAATTCTCTAAACTTTATCTGCCATGTTACAAGAGTCCATCATCTCTTTCTCTGCAAGGTCATATCATTGGTGAATTCTTGTATGCACATCACTTCTAAGTTGTTACGCAATTAATTGTTAATCACATATGATAAGTTTAAAACTTCCCTGATTTGACACTCACTAAAAGTGCATTACAGATATGCTTTGGGGAATATCTGCATTCATCGACCAACAAAAATATCATCCAGCTGTGGAACTGATGGAGTCCAATCAACTAAGAATGAAGATTAGAGAGTAATAATATAAATATAAAATACAAATAAATAGTACTAGCTATATTTCTATATATATATAAAAGTGTCAGCCAGAGGCCATCTGAGCATGGGTGCACAAAGGAAAGATGTAGTTATTAGCGCTTGCACTATACCTTTTAACTCTCCAAACTCAAACAAACAGAAACACTTACAGCATCATCAGTGGTGATGGCTTCTACCATTTCTCTAGACTCGTCTGTAGGGATCAACTCATCTCTCTGTTTCTGGAACTGGTCCCCATTCTGGATCATTCTGAGGGACCCTGTGCTCCCTTTGCTGCACAATGTACTTGTAAGAGCCTAATTCTGAAGCACCTGAGGCTGAATAAGCAACTTCATCTTCAGACATACATAAAACAAGCTATCTTTCCCGAAGAAACCCTGTCAGTTGATCTCACGTGGCAATGCTCTGTTCTGAATGGCAATGGTCATGGCTAATTGGATGCCTCAGTTAGGAAGTTTCAGTAAATGGAGTTCTTGAAATTGTCTGAAAATTCTCAACTGGTGCATCCTGGTGCAGCATCCAACATTCTTATGCGTACCTTCCCTAGGAAATTCCCATCCACCCGCTCAGCGACTTAGGTATGCATCGTTAAGGGACCATACTTTACCTGTCTCAGAAGCGCTTCACTATCTGTCACTTAAATTATGTATTTCTTATGACCGCTGATAGGATTTTTTTAATTTTTCTTCTGATCTTGGTTGAACCAATTAAACCTAAGTGAAAGAGAACAGTGAGCTTTTTTGAAAAATAGTATCACTATTCTATTTTCATTTTGGTTTAAAAACATATTTTTAGTATTGTCATTGAGCCTAAAACCCCAAGTTCCCAGCACATCTGTGAGCTACAAATTAATACATTATTTCATCAATGAGGATTTAATTAAGATAAAAAGGCAGTCAAGTATTTGTTTCTTTATCTAACAGATAGCCCCTAGGAGTTTGTGATGACATCCTGTACGCTTCCAAAAATACACAGTAATAGAAAAGATAAAATACACAGTAATAGAAAAGATAGCTGCTTAAGTATGCAAGAAGATTTCAGATGATATAGCTTGCTTGCACTGGAGTAAAGGACCCTGAAGATACCTTTGTGAATAAAGACACTAATATTTAGCAACTAGTTTATCAAATCCTTATTCCTTAAATAGTACATGGATTTTAAGCTGATGTATTTTAAAAGCACAGGGCTACTCTAACTGCAGACAGGAAAAATACCTCTTTTTCTGTAGTCCATACAAAATGACTCCTGCCCTTTTGGCTTGATAAAATGACCTGCAATAAATATTTCTAATGTTCCTATATCTTTAATAATTCGCTTTGAAAAGCCAACAATAGCTGTAGGCACAGTCTATTATGATTAATGGCAGAAGCAGTGGCCTTTGTGTAACAAAGCTCTACTGGTTCTAGAAGTTTTCAAGGTCACAATTTCATCCAGAAAAGTTCTACTTAAGTTAAATATTTTTAAATATGACAAAATTTTGATGCTAAGTAAGCTGTGTATTAGTTTACAGTAAGGATGATACAAAAAGTGTATCATGAAGCTTCAGATTAATAAAATTCACATGCATTTCAAAAAAAGCTGCAGAAAGAAGGTAAAATTTCTGTCACTCCTCTCTCATTATATGCTGGAAGTACAAACCACAACTCAGGTAATTTTGCCCATAACCTTTGTTTCACTACACTAATGATCTCCACATAAGGCTGAAGATAGATAAACTACCTTTAGTATGGTCTGTTAAGAAAATGAAATAGTGATAAAAAAATCATGCTGTGAAACTTCAGATTTCATTATAAAGCAAGCCTTATTTTCCAGGCTTTACAAATAGCTGTATTAGAAGAGAATGACAGCTTTTGATGCAAAAGTTTTGCTCTTAGCCTATATAATACCCGAGAGATTTATCACTGAGAAATTGCTACCACTTACATACTGAAACATTCATCACACAGTGTAAAAGATAATTATCACCAAACTTTCGACGATAAATATGTTCCTGGTGCTTTACATACTATTCTTAATACTCATTATCATACATTAAAACAATTTATTACACTTAACAAGGTATCTTCACTCTTTAAGAGGATCATAAAATTACATAAAATATCTTATCTTTCAGAGAGAGCATATGCTAAAATATTTCACAAAATCAAAGTTTATAGCAGCGGTAAAAGGAATATAAAGCAAAGTAGAAGATCATGTAACAAAAGCCCTTCTTTTATATTGTAAGATGATGAAGAAAACACAAATACCGATAAATAGCTGAATTTAAACTTAGAATGAAAACTGTTCAAAATGAAAGGAGCTTCATGCAGACTCCATTAGAAGTGATGAAAAACATTAATGAGTAAAAAAATGGCACAGAGAAGTAATAAAATGTTAACAATTCTAATTTCCAAAGAATGTAGAGTTGTTCTGCTAATCTCTGGCACCTAGAATCACCCACTTTTATGGAGAATCTACCTTTCATTTAGCTAAATGTATCTTCAAGATAAAGACAAAAAAAGCTAAAAAAAATTGTGACCCCATGGAAAAGTTTTTAAATCAACTGTGTCTTTAGACATGATTTAAAAGAGAACACATTACTTTCCTAACCTCAGGAAGCTGTGAGGAGAGGATGTCCCATCACATACAACAAAGTAACAAACAGCAAAACATAATGGAAATTTAAGTAAAGTTGCAGGGAAAAAAAAGAAGATTTACAACTGCATTTGGGATTACTAAAATTGTTTACGGAAAATAACACCATGAATTTTCACAAATTGTGGAGCAGTATAATATACAAAATACCTCAGAATAGGAGGAGGTGAAGCACGAAACAGGTCAGAGGCAGGACTGCATGTAGTGTAAATAAATCAATACCTGGTACTTACGGAGGGGAGCAATAGGCTTGTTTGCCCAATTCGATCTTTCTCTATTTAGTTTATGGTAACTAAAGAAACTTATATAAACCTCTACTTGGAAAAAAAGTATTAGTAAATCAGCAATAGTTTTGTCAATAGATGTATAATGTGCCTCATCAATTCATAACAAATAGTGCCTGTAAAAACAAGATACAGCCAAACAAAAAGTAACAACCAACAAAAAAACCACCATTCATCAAAAACCCTAAACGACAAAGATCACCTACAACACTGCAGAAAGATATTTTTAGCCAAGTTTATCTTGGCCACATTCTTAAGTAACTTAGAGACACAGGGTCTAGACAGAAAAAATAAAATCAAACTTCAAGAAAATATCCAAGACTAGGATAGAATTAAAGTTAAAAAATCATAAAAGAAAAACTGATTTTGTACTCTCACAATAAGACTAACTTCAAACTTAAGATTTCAGTCAAGATGAAAATGTGGAATCACAAAATCATCACAGTTAGAGGTAGAAAACATGAAGGAGATAAATACATATTTTAAGGCATATAAATAAACTCCAGCTAGCAGAACCAAGCCCGGCTCATGACCTGATCTATTAAATCATGCAGTACATCATTTCAGATTAGCGCAGAAAACTGCAAGATACGCTCCTTGTCTTATAGTTGAGTGTTATAACATAAATTGTGAAGTGGCACATAATGACAGAGTGCAACATAAAGGTCTACAAGTGAAATAAAAATGGACATATAACAGCTGACTATTATTGCTTAAGAGAAACAAGATGTTTAAAAGTGTCCAAGAGTGAGCATATACAGAAGACATATTGATGGGCAAGAGGACGTAAAATGTTCCAAAGCATATGACAACCAATTTAATCACATTTCAAGTAATTTTAGTACATTAAAACTACATATACTGTGGGCAACATTTAGTTAGGACATCAAATTTTAATGGCAACTGATCTGGAAGTACCAAATCCACAATGGCATAGACAACATATACTCTCTAGTACAAGTGGTGAGCACACTGTGTATGTGCAGACAGCGACTGTAATTTAGCTCTTTGAATAAAATTTAAACTCCTATTGACTTTTATTTAAAAAGAAAAAAGTCATTAGCTCTCTAGCTATATATTCTGATATCTGTTGTATTTTAGATACAAATGCAACATAAGAAAACAGAGCTCAGAAAGTTAAGCTTTCTTTCACGGACTGAAGGATGGAGGTCCCTAGTCCCCAAAGACTCATTCCGTAATAATATTTCAATTTGTTCACAGTAAATATTTAATGTGACCTTCAAATACATCAGTGACTAAAATAACACATTATGCATCCTCCCCATTTTAAGTCTAAACTAAAATGACATTTTAATGAAAAACTTTCATATTAAAAAAACCCCCTAACACTGCTCAAATGATTCATTTTTTAGTGTAAGTCCTCACAGACATCAATCGGTGCTTTTAGAGCTTTGTTACAATTTTTCAAGCTTGTTTTGCAATATAAATCTGAAAAAAAAGAATAAAAAAATCAGTGCTTCCTTGTGTTGGCAAAGGGGGTTGTAAAATCGACATGGTGTAAACTACCTTTCTTCTATTTAACAGAACAGGGGGACAGAGTTCCTTTGCATAAGGAGCTGTGCAGAAAGACTGCACACTTCTGTCACCTTCAAGAGACATAGGGAGACGGTTCACTGAATTTGATGATCTATTTGTATTATTGATTCAGTGATTTTTTTTCCAAGTAATTTAATAACGGTTACACTGGGTCCATGTAGCCCAATATCCTACTGGCGACCAGTGCCAAAAGCAGAACCTTCAAAGTCGTTTCACTGGCATAAAACAACACATAAAGCTGACCCTTTGCCCAAATTTACCAGATGTTCTTTTTTTTTCCTCCCTTTTGCATGAATGTGGATCAGTGGGGCCTATTAGACATGTCTCAACATATGCATACAACAGAAGATTTCCTGAAATTTACTCAAGGAAAATGTGTAAAAATTGCTCAAAGTTTGCAAACTGCTTTCACAGTGGCAGACACCCACATAAACTAGCTGCTGTTACCTTGGCTGTCCCATTTCTTCTTGACATGTTTGAGCTTGTCTAGTGCCAAGTGCCACCTAGGGAATTATTAAGATCAAGTTACAGAGTTACTCTTTTTCCATCCATGACAACTGGTGATAATGCTGATAAGCTGCTGTTATCAGAAACTCATACCTTAGCGATGGGGAAATATATGTTCACCGTTGTAGATGCTCGTGCGCACCAGGGCAGAATGCAGATGCAGGGAGTGTGGTAATTATGTCTTTGATATTAGGTCCCCCACTATCTTAACTATGACCATAAGCAAGAGAGGACTGCTGATACACAGTCTTATTTTATATTCTGTATTTTTCTCCTCCACTTTTTTTGCTCAAGACATGAAAGCATTCAAGAAATATTACGTTTCAAAGATTCTTTTTACATTCAATAATTTTTTACCCTTTACCAGCAAAAATATGGAAAGACGAAACTGCAAGAGGAAGCTTTAAAACTCTGCAAAAGTTTGATTAAAAAAGTGTTTTATTTGTAATTAAAAGCCAATCAAACAGAACCAGAGCATCTAACATATATTGCTTAAATAGTACAATTTTCTATTTAAGATTGATCTAACTACATTTTAACCCCTCCCCCAAAAAATAAAAAAACACACATAAAATCTAAGTGGCTGAACTGAGTGTTAACAGCATCTTGCAGATTCAAAATCTTAATCTGAGAAAAAAGAAGTTCCCAGTTCAGTCAAGGACTGAGCTGCCTCATGTATACAAGGAAAGAACAAACTACAGGAGCAAAGACATTGGAAAAGAATTAACAAAAACTAGTAATTCACTCCCAGTGTGCTTTCTCATCAGAGGGAAGTGAAAGAAAATGGACAATGACAGTAGGTGAGTAAGAGAAAAATAGCCCTCAAATAATAGCTAAAAATTTGAGGAGCCAGTAAAAATAGCCTGAGTGCTCTTCTGCTAGAAAACACCTCTATTAGAGCATAAGTGTGACACCAGTAGTAAAAATCTTTCATAATAGAAAAGGAACATCAATATTCTTTTCTCATGGGTTACGTAGTAATTAATATAATGCGATAATCTGTATTTAAAACACCTAGAATAAAGGTTTCACTAGGTCAATATTTCATTGGCATTTTAATCAAATAATTGGTCTAAATTTTAACTAGGAAGTGAAATTATGATCTTATTTAAACAGAATAACTGAGGTCATCAAATGACTTTTAATTAAATTGTTAATTGATTTTTCTTTAATTCTTTAGGATGATTGATGGCTGCACACTTAGTCGCCGAGTTTGTTAATTACCATCATGAGTCAATTCCATGCAGAGCACTTTGGTACGGCTGCTCTAAATATCCCTATTAAAGAAAGAAATGTTTTTGTAGTTTTGCTACACCATACAGCATTATTTATTCACCCTTCCTGATACAGTTCACTTTTAAAAAATTGGTAAAGAAGATCAAGGACTTACACTAGATGTAGTTTACAAACCTAATCTGCCAGCCATACTTTCTAGCAAATCTTGCTTCAATCGGCTTAATAATCTTTCCTATGATTGTCAGAAAGAATGCTAATTTCTTTTTTTGAAAATTGTCCAAGACAAGCTACCTTAAATTTAACAGTTGGTGTAGAGATGGCATTTTTCTTGGCATGTTCTCTAGCTTCATTTATGAAGTTCTGTAATCTCCTGACAACAGGCCTTCTGTGATTATGCACTGAATAAAGACCTGGAGAAATGACAGCTTGGTTTCATGCCTAACTACTGCTATCTGTCCTTAGTTTATTGACAGCATAATTTCTATTACCACCAGAAGTGCAAAAGCAGTGTAACTGTCTCACCTTCTGGGAACATAAGCTCTAAATTTAAACTTTTTACTTTGGGTTGAGATAAGCAATTATTGCAACTCATAACACTAAAAATAAATAGAAAAATAAATAAATCATCTCTGCTTTTTTCTTCAACAAATTCATTAGAATATTGCCAGCAAGACCTGAGCTTCCATGAAGTTTTTCTAAATATGCATCTTAAAAATTTACCAGGAGTAGTCATTTATTTATAAAGTCAATCAAAAAAACCCCAACAAACCAGATAGCTGATTCAGTAAACACTGGACTAGTTATCTCAGTATAAAACCCCATAATTTTCACCCCTTGGGGATGGTAGAGAATCACAGTTCATACTATTGAATAATATAAAATTTGCAAAGACTGTATGGAGAGCAAAGACATCTCAACTACACCGTACTAATAATGTGTTTTACCGCTGTATACTGAAGAGCCTAATGAAAATTACGGAATTAATTGTATTATTTTACAGGGCAGGGATAAGTTTTTACCACTCACCATCATGCAGAAAACACGATATTGTCAAAAGAAATCCATGTACTAGGCAACAAATTAAAAAACAATTTCATTTTTTTAAGGTAGTGGCAGATTTAGATCTGAAAAAAATACAGTGGGGAGACAGTTAAAAAAAAAAAACAAACAAAAAACCAACCAAACCACAGAAAAACGCATAGGAAGCTTATTTTCTACAGAGTTCATTTTTTCCACAATTACTTTCTTATTGATTTCTTCAGTGTTTTTTGCTGAAATCTAGAAAGTTTCAGTCCTCTTATCAAGTGATTATTAACACTCTGATGAAGCCCTGTGTTATACTTGAGTCACTGCTTGTTCAGAACTGCAAGGCAGAATTAAGAACAGAAAACCAAAATACATCTAATACTTTTTTTCATTTTATAAACTATGAGTAGGTGAATGGTTAGTTAGTGCCTGTCTCTGCTTTGCACTTGTGTTTTAAGGTTTGCTAAATGTAATTGCTTGAATGAGGTGGAGTTTTAAATCAGGCATTCCATCTCTAGCAGGTGTCATTCTCAGTTTTGTTTAATAAATAGAAATGTTTTCTGTTGTTGCAGCATACCCAGGAAGTTTTGAAATGAGGAATAAATTGATAAAAAAGAACAGTTTTGGAAAGGAAGAAAAATGAGAAAGCCCAGCACAGTAAGTGACGCAAGCAAAAGGTTTTGTTCCTTTTGAACTTTGACCTGAACATGGGTATTTGCACAGCTTCATTGCTTCACCCAGGCAAGAAAGAAGAACTGGAAACCTTGAAATTACCTTGCTGGGTGCAAACAAGCCTTCACGAGCCAGCAGAGAGCAAAGAAACCATTTGAAATTTTATCTGAGAAGAAAAACTTATTATAGGTTAAAGGAATGTGAGAAAAAGTTGAATAATGGAAGAAGTTTTAGTTTACTGGATTTCAAATTGTGACTTTAAGGATTTTTTTGTTTTTGCTACCACTTTAAGACATATCTCATCAGCATTCAACTATGACTTATGAAAGGAATGGCCATTTTTCCACCAGGCACCACCTCTAAAGAACTTTAAAAACCAAGCCTTTATCAAGATGCATTCAGATATCAGTTTCATGCTCATGTTAGTGAATTAAATCCTCTTCCATGATTTTCTGCATTAGTATTTCATTAATACAGGAACCAATTGAAGACACTCAGTTTGTCTTCCTTTAATAATTTTCAGTTTACTTTTACAATGTACTTGCTTATTCTCATTTGGCACCTGCCCTAAGTTCTTACACCAGACAAGAGAGACTGCTCTTTTTTTCTCTTTTATTTTCTTTTTCTTTTTCCCTGCCTCCATTATTTTGATTTCCTAGTTAAACTTACCAAAAGGATGAGATAATGGAAGAGGTATCACAGCTTACAGGAGAGGTTAGGCAAGTGCCATACAGATCTTGGCACAGAAACTCTACAATCCTTCAGGTGACTGTGGTTCTGTTGGGGTTTTTTTCCCCCTTCCAATTCTTTCTTTTTTCCTCTACTTGTCTTTGTGATACTCAAGCACTTACACAACATCCTGACATCTACCACCCGAGGAGACTTTTAACTACAAACTGTGAATTGTAGGGGTTTTTATTCCATGTGTATTCCTGCTAAGCCAGAGGCAGCAATTAACCCTTACAAGCTGTTTTACAACACAGGCCATGTCTTCCTGCTTTGTATCACGTTGTCAGCACTCAACAAATTATCGTAATGGCTGTGTTTATCATCATTTCGGTGTACATTTCAGACACACACTGAGTTTTACCCATTCAAGTGCAAAATATGACTCCAGATATTTTCACTGATATTTATAAAATTGTATTTAATCTCAACAGGATAAAATTGGATAGATGGAAACACAAGATGAAAATCCTTATTCTTTCACAACAATCAAAGAGAAATAGAAAACTATGAGGATGACTGCAGTTGAATGTTGAATGAAGTAATGCCTAGGAAGGATGCAAATTAACTAGTCTACTTTGTCTACAGAATTAAATATAAAAGACAGTGTCACATTCCAAGATTCCTATGCTCTGTAGTTTGTTTTTTCTATTTTAATTCAATAAGCAGTTTATTTGTGGTATATTGTGGGATGATCACTATACAACATATCAGTAAGGATATTCCACATGAAAAATACACATTGCTAGGGTTTAGTGTCAAGATCATTTAGGGGTTTCTGTTAGTGAAACACTGCCCGTGACAAAAGTAATTTTGGCTCAAATGCAAAAATGCAAAATCATATGTCATATATTCCTGTCAAATGAAGGAAAAGGAAAAATAATAAGAAACTCCTCTTTCTAAATACCCCTTGCACACCATCTATGGTTATGCTAATGGCCCCTGTACTCAGGTCATCCGTTCAAATTAAAGAAATTGCCTTCACAGTAAGAAATCTGCATAGATTGTCAATTGCTCTAGTTCATTACCTGTTAGCAAATGTGAAGAGGCAAAGCCAATTCTGACATCTATGTATAATGAATTCATTACAATGTCTGGCACATTTAGCTTTGGAGGAAAAAGCAAAGGACAATAAAAAGGAACAATGGAGATTAGGCTTTTATTAAGAACATTTCTTAAAAGGCGCTGGAATAAATTTTCAAAAGCATATTTCAGTCTTCTATGAAGTTTCATTTTTTAAATAATTTATTACATAAATTGTTTCAATTTTAAGATATATGTATAGAATAGTTATAAAAATGTGGATTAAATAAAACATGGGCTTATCATCAAACCAAGAGTCATACAGCTTTCTATTTAAGCTCAGTCAGTAAAGCATAGCGCTAACAACGCTAAGGTTGCGGGTTCGATTCCCATTCAGTCCCCATGTGTTGCCTGATCTAGTTGAGACGTGGCGTCCCTGGCGGCAGGGAGGCTGGATTAAAATGATCTCTAAGGTCCCTTCCACCTTAGGCCATTCTATGATTCTGTGATTCTATGATTTGCCTCGATTTCAGAAAACATGGTGTTACTCGAGCATCCCCACTATAATACAAAGATATAGTCTTCATAAGAATTGTTATAAGGAAATAAAAAGTGTTCATATAGGATAAAAGTTTTATTTGGGCACAATTTATAGCACAAGATTAGATTTTTTAAAACTGTTTTCTGTGTTTGCCCTCCAGATGGAACATTTTTCTAAATATTCAGAATTTTAATTACTATGTTTTCAATAAACTAGCATTTAAAATAAATATAATTGCCAAAGACTAAATCAATTTGAAGCAGCAACAGTCAGAAAAATAAGCTTTGCCAGTCCTACAAATATGCTACATGTTCATTCCTTCTATGAAGGCTATTCAGTCAGCGATACCTAAGTACATACATACCATTCATAATCAAGTTCTATCATGGTTCACTAAAAAAGTGAATATATGTGAGAATTTCTCTTGAAATGATTAAACAGAATCACCCAAAATGCCAGATTCTGTGAATAAGAAGCTTTAGCTACCCAGGTACATGTTTGATAAGGAACACATCTGAAAACAGCTGCCAAACAAGTTCTTGGGATGTTTTGGGAACCACCTTTAAAGAATGAGGTGGACAGTTAACAAACTCATGTATGGACTGGGAAACATACCTGAAAACTCATTGCAAATGAGTTTTTAGGTATGTTTCAGGTATGTATCAAATAAGAGAGCATGTTATTAAGCACTTTCACTTACAATTCATAAAATTGGCAGGCAATGTCAAATTTTTGGAGCAAAACCACTTTGTGATCCAACAGAATAATGCAAAATAATTTTAAATGAATCAAGAAAATTAATTAGATGGGATATTGAATCAGTGAGGACAAGTGTAAGGTTTTGGAAGCATGCACCCTTCAGAAAAAAAGACGGGAGAAGGACTACCTTGGCAGTAGTGAGTAACCTCCTGTGCTTCTCTGCATACAACATAAATCAATACTCCTCCCTGAGACTTAAGAGTTCCTGAACTGATACACCATCTAAGATATAAGGTGAAGTATTAAAAGCAACTGACTCTTGCTGCTTCCTGCAGGGGCCACCCTGCAAAGTATCTTTGCCTGGAGCGGTCTGAGCCTCTCAGCACTCGCGCCAGGCTGACGTACAGCACATACCACGCAGCTACAACCCTTCCCCTCAAACCCCCTTGCACACACAGCTTTTGTGATTTTCTAGCATCGCCACCTTCATTCCACAGGATCAGAGTGCCTGTCCCCAAGGGGCCTCCTTCCCTGTCTGATAGAGGAATCTCACGGTCTGCTCCTCCATGCTCCCAGAGAGCACCATGGGCAGCCAGTCAATCCCGAACCGAAACCTGTGGGGTCAAAGTCCTACTCAAGGGCATCAGTGTGACAACTGCACCTACCCTAATTAAAATTCATATGAAATGGGGTTACTGATGCAGTTTTGAATTTCAAGAGAATGGAGCCATTTATTGATTTTTAATTATTCAGTCATTTAGTCCTCCCAACAACAATTTTTTTTAAAAAAAAGAAAAAAGAAAAAGAAAGGAAAAGGGAAAAGGGAAAAGGGAAAAGGGAAAAGGGAAAAGGGAAAAGGGAAAAGGGAAGGAAAAGGAAAGTGAGAGGGGGAGAAAGACCTATGACTGTATGTGATTCCTAAATAAGATTATTTAACTGTAGTTATGCTTTATTATTATTAAAGATCAAGTTTGAAGAACACACTAACAATAGACAATCATATTAGCTCAAGTCCTGATACCATAATTCAAGTCAAACAAGGCCTAACTGGCCAAACCACCATTATCATCCTGTACACAGTATCTATCTCTTCAGAAGAAAGAAGGAAAGGCAGACAGCAGTACACATGTAGAGCCTACAGAAGCAGGCAAATATCAGATTTCATAGGTCTGAGATTCAAAAGGGCCCTGAATGCTTTCTGTCATTTTGCCTACCCTGAGGTAGATTTTAAAACTCCTCTGACAAAAAGTGTGGTCTAGGTCATCAAGCTTCAACTTGCATTCATTGCACTGAAATGACTGCAACTGTTCTTTACTTTAGGGATGGAACTGACAGTCTATTAATGAAATAAGCTAAGAAGTTAATGTTAAAAGTAAATAGCACCTGTTTCAGTCAAATCAAGCAAAAAAAATGAGTGCATTTTTTTCCATTTTCTACAGCTGTATGAAACAGAAATTTTATCAAGTGATAAAAGGTTAACAAAATTCCTATAAAAAAAGCTACAGTCATTGACTAATTGATTTTCACTTTTGTTTAACTATATCATTTTGATAGGCTTTTACCCCACGGTAAAGCCAAAATGATGCTGCTGTTCTTACCACTATAGTTGATCAATCTTCCCAGTTTCTGAGGGGGAATCTTGTAAGCATTCTCCTTTCAGCACATCGATCAGGCAGACAAAACAACAGGTAAACCTGGCAAACACTGTTTGCTCATGGTAAGCATTAATCTGAATAGCTGACTGTAATTAGGAACAAGATGTACGAATAGGCAAAAAGCAATAAATAACTTTAAACCGGACATGTGTTGAAATTGAAACTCAAAGACTGCAGTTGAGTTTCATCTCATTTAGTCACTTTGCTGGCATTCCTCTCTGTAGCAGCACTTAAGTTCAAATAATTGTAGAACAATTAATATATAGTGCTTTAATGTTTTGGATTATCAGCCACCAAGAGATTAGGTCAGGATTTCACAGGCTCTGGTGCATGTTGACACTGCTTATTCACTATGACATCTCTAGACCTTCAAGTTCCATCCACCAGCTACGAAGGCCCAGACCAAGATCAGAAGCTTCCATTGGGAAACCTGCTGACCATGTCAGATTCCTTTCTTCCCCTTCCCTTCCACATCCTTGCCTACGATGAGGACTTCCACTACATTTAAAATAGAACCTATGCATAAAGTACCTTATTCTCTACTGCTTTCAGAAGTGGACCATTGCCTAAACGCCTTGAAAACTTACCCTGGTATACAAGGCAGCGTATGAAGAACTGCACACAGGAAAAAAGTAAACTCGGGAGACATTTACTTGCACCCTATAAGTAGAGATGTTGTTAAAAGGCAACTGTGACATTGTGAGATTCAGTAAAAAACAAACTGGATACTAAGGCGCTTTCCACCATATTTGAGAAACCATGGCCGTCTGGAGAGGTTCCCACTGACTGGAAAAGAGGAAATATAAACTCCATCTTCAAAAAGGGAAAGA